>NC_060191.1:34889110-35121610 GCF_021184085.1 Oncorhynchus gorbuscha | reverse complement strand
ATTACATGTTGTGTATTTAACCCTCTGTTCCCCCCCCCCATGTCCTTGTTTGGAATTGTTTCATGTAGTGCTTATGCACGGTATGCTGGTGATTACTGAGTTTTGTTTGACCCATTTCATGTTTTGTTCTGTTGACGACGGTGGTTCATGTTTCATTGATATAGGAAAATTGCATTTGTGTGTGTTAGGCAGTGGCGACCCGTCATTCAGGGCAGGTCATTTTGGTATTGATACGTGTCACATGTCAGTTTGCAAACAGTGTACGTAAAAAAAATAAAAAAACGTCATTGAGTTATTAAAGCCGCATACAAAAATGGTCTTTTTTTTGCTTTCTTGAGTAAGGCAGCTCCAAAATGCAGGTGTTTCAGCCTAGCTCAGTGCTTTTTCTGTGGTGGTGGGGCTAGCTAGCAGAAAATACAGAGCATTGCACCTGATTGGCTCAGTTTTCTATCACTCATGGGACAGAATGTCATGCCCAATTCTAAGGTTAGAGCTCAAAAAATGTTGCCCCTTTGGGTTCTGCCATATATTTATATTAGAGGTGCCCATCCAAGAAGGCTCAAGATCATTGGTCACAGATAGAATGACATCAAATCACGTTATAGCTACAGTAGCTTTGATTGGACTGATCATGTCAACATCATACTTTAAAAATAAAGTTGACAATCAAATCCTTTTCAATCGTTGTCATATGAAGAGAAATTAGAGATAAAACGTCTCGGTGCTCATTGGCAATTGGACATAAACTTCCCTGTTCAAGCACATCACAAAGTGAGTCCAACAATGTCTTATGCTGCTTCATAAATGATATCGGATATCAGAGAGATGTATACTGTAGCTAAAGTAATACTAAGTGTGTGTTGTGTAGTAAGCTGCTGGTAGCCCATGTGCATCATCCTAATAATTTGCTCTATTTTCACCAACGTAGTATTGTAAACACATCGTTACTGGAAGGTGTGTGCTTGTTTTTGCTTATAACCTGTTTTAGAGAAATGTAATCATTGAATATTGTAAGAGCTTTCATTGTCTGCTTGTATGTAAGAATGGCCTATGTTCTGAATTCTGTCTCTGTACATTTCAAAAGTGCTGAACAAATAGGTATATTGACTAAGTCTATAGTCTCTCGCTCATTAATGTCGAAATTATGGATAGCCTCTTATCCGCTTGTCGTCCCCTTATGCCATAGTTTGTACATCTCAATTGTCAGTAGAAACCACATTTGTTGAAGTGTTACAGTATAAATTATTCCGTCCCCTCGCCCATACCCGGGCTCGAACCAGGGACCCTCTGCACACATCAACAACTGACACCCAAGGAAGCATTGTTACCCATCGCTCCACAAAAGCCGCGGCCCTTGCAGAGCAAGGGGAACCACTACTTCAAGGTCTCAGAGCAAGTGACGTCACTGATTGAAACGCTATTAGCCACCGCTAACTAGCTAGCCATTTTACATCGGTTACAGAAGCAAGTCAGCTATGTTTTTTTTAAAGGCAGTAAATGAGGCTGAATGAACTGTAGCAGTGTTAAGGTGTTGGGACTGCTGCAGGCCCACCGAGGTGAAGACAGTTTCAGGTTGGATATTCAACGGATATTCGCCTGTAGCTTTCCTTATGTCCACCAACAGCAGTTAGGGACCGTCAATTATGGAATCTTGTCATCCTTTTTATCATTGAAACTTCAGGAGCCTAAGTCAGAATTCCATTGAACATGGATGGTGACCAGGGCTACGGCAGCATGGCAGTGGGCCCTGAGATGTCAGGCAGTCTGGGTTGCTCTGCGACGGTCACGCTGCTGATCACGGACCACTAACCAGAGACGCCTAAAGGGCAGCCCATGTGTAAGGAGCAGATGGAGCTCGAAGCGGCGGGCTTGGGATCCTTGATGAAAACCTGCTCCAGAGCGCTCAGGACCTCAGACCGGGGGCAAAGGTTCACCTTCCAATAGGGCAACGACCCTAAGCTCTGGGACAAGTCTCAATGTCCTTAAGTGGTCCAGCCAGAGCCCTAATGTTAACCTAATTATCCTAACCTTGTACATGAATTCTTCCAACCTGCTGCACATAGACACGGGAGGTAGTTATGAGGTGGGGTTGCTGAACTTGTTTTCCCGCGCTACAGCCGGTTATATCTGTCAGCTAATACAGGACTTGTAAAGGCCCAGTGTACTGCTGTTGTGAAAATTCGGGGAGTGCTGCAGCACCCACACATCCCGAGACAATGCTGCTGTGTAAATTCTCCTAACCTGCTACTATAAAGTCCCAAAAGTCACTGGTTGTAGCTGTATCGAAGTGTCGTGTTTTTAAGGAATCTCGTGGTATGGGGCAGGATACGGAAGTATGGAAGTGTTGGCACCACTTTCCCAGTGTAGGATTAATAACCCCTCCCACTAATTACTTATTAATCACAAATGACCATAGAAAACGCTGGTTAAAGGCCAATAAGCCTACACAAGACAGTCTCAGGATGTGAACTCACTAACATTTTATAGAATAAAGTTGCAAAACACAATAATAATGAAATGGGTCTACCTTACTCTACTCTTCTAACCATCATAACTAAAGCCCTTCCTTTTAACCACTGTCAAAACACCAAATAGCTTTGACATTTGCAAAATGGACATGCAGTTCAACCATGTAAGGAAAGTAGGGTGCCCTCTGCTGTTTTTTTCTTAGAACTACATCGAGAACACATTCCCTGTTTGATACACTATTGGGGCGGCAGCGTAGCCTAGTGGTTAGAGCGTTGGACTAGTAACCGGAAGGTTGCAAGTTCAAACCCCCGAGCTGACAAGGTACAAATCTGTCGTTCTGCCCCTGAACAGGCAGTTAACCCACTGTTCCTAGGCCGTCATTGAAAACAAGAATTTGTTCTCAACTGACTTGCCTAGTTAAATAAAGGTAAAAAAATCATATTCAATACTGCTACGTCTGTCAGCTGTAAGACCACTACCGTGGCCCACTGAGTCATTATATTTCTACTCTGTAGGCTCTTGCATACCTTCCCTTATTTCATTCATTGTATGTTTAAACCAGTCACACTGCCTCTCGTCCTGTTGCGTACAATTATCTCAACCTAACAGTATCTTTCTCTGTTTTATGGACTTGAGTCAAGTAATTGACATCACTCCATTTTAGTGTGTGGGGAACCTCTGTTTGTAAAGCTAGTTTCTGAGATGTTTTGTGATGTGTGAGCTGCTACCTGGGTGTGGGGGGCTCTTTTTCTGAAGGGGCTGTTTCATCGGGACGCGTCCCCTCCGGACCTTAAAGAGATCATTGAGCGAGTGGGTACAGTGCCTCAGATCCAACAACTGCTAATGGAGAGCCTAAAAGCAGGTATGTACCCAAAACATCATTGCCCTTACGACAAGACAACTAATGGCAGATCTAAGCTGAGGCCAGCTAGCCTGTATCCTCACAAGGACATTTCCAGAGCCCTTGAAAGATGCACTTAACATCGTATGTTCTGATCCACTATTCAAACTTCTATTGATTTCTGTGAGCTGGACCTGTTCAGACCCCAAGACTCAGTAGGCAACGACTCTGCTGTGCCCTCTGACCTCTCTGGCTCAATTCAGGGAGGATAGGTCTTGCATGAGTAGCAGTGGTGGAAAAAGTACCCAACTATCAAAGTAATGATACCTTAATGGAAAATGTCTCAAGTAAAAGTAGAAGTCACCCAGTAAAATTCTACTTGAGTACAAGTATAAAAGTATTTGGTTTAAAATATACTTCAGTATCAATTGTAAAATGATTAAATAATTTCAAATTCCTTATATTAAGCAAACCAGATGGCACCATTTTCTTGTTTTTATTTTATTTACGGTAAGCCACGGGCACACCAACATTCAGACATAATTTACAAACGAGTAACAAATGTGTTTAGTGAGTCCGCCAGATGAGAGGCAGTAGGGATGTTCGGTTGATAAGTGCGTGAATTTGACCATTTCCCTGCCCTGCTAAGCATTCAAAATGTAATGAGTACTTTTGGGTGTCAAGAAAAATGTATGGAGTAAAAAGTATAATTGTAAGGGGTGCGTACTGGCGGCAGAGAAGTCAGACGCAGGAGAGCAAAAACTGTGTTTCCCAGCACCTTTCCTCCGGACCGTACCCCTCCCACTCCACGAGATACTGAAGGCCACTCACCCGACTCCTCGAATCCAGTATGGAGCGGACGGAGTACGCCGGGGCCCCCTCGATGTCCAGAGGGGGCGGAGGAACCTTCCGCACCTCAGACTCCTGGAACGGGCCAGCCACCACCGGCCTGAGGAGAGACACATGGAACGAGGGGTTAATACGGTAATCGGGGGGAAGCATATAACAAACCTTGTTCACTCTCCTCAGGACATTAAATGGCCCAACAAACCACGGACCCAACTTCCGGTAGGGCAGGTGGAGGGGCAGGTATTGGGTGGAGGGGCAGGTTTCGGGTCGAGAGCCAGACCCGGTCCCCCGGTGCCGGGTCTGACACACCAGTAATAACGTGCACAAGCACTTACAATAAACAATACCGGACAAGGACATGGGGGGGAACAGAGGGTTAAATACACAACATGTAATTGATGGAATTGAAACCAGGTGTGTGGGAAGACAAGACAAAACAAATGGAAAATTAAAGGTGGATCGGCGATGGCTAGAAGACCGGTGACGTCGACCGCCAAACGTCGCCCGAACAAGGAGAGGGACCGACTTCAGTAGAAGTCGTGACAACAATATTTTCTTAAGGAGTGATGTAAAGTAAAAGTAGTCACAAATATAAATAGTAAAGTACAGATACCCCAAAAAACAACTTAAGTATTACTTTTAAAGTATGTTTTCTTAAGTACTTTACACCACTGATGAGTATAATTGTTAGATATTGGTTTCAATTGTTATGTAGACTGAATGAGTTTTAAAAATAGTTATGTTAGCTCAGTATTCACTCAGATTTTGGTTGGAACAGGGTGTGGAATGATTTTGAATCTGTGGCAGACTCTGCATATTCAGAAAAGGTCAGACTGTTGAACAGTGCTCAAAATTGGTTGCCAAACAATCAAAGCCAGACCAATTTATTTCCAGTTCATGTAAGCACAGATTTTTAACTGAACGTTATGTTGTCTGTTCGTGTTGTCTGTTCGTTTTAGACCCTGACCGAGTGGGGGTCGCATTAACATCTGCTAACCATGTGTATGTGACCAATAATATTTGACTTGATTTGATCTCCAGCACATCAGAATGATGAGAGGTGCTGTGGCACTGCTAACACTTAACATACAGATCAAATGATACACACCTCACATGTAATGTTATACAAAATTATATTTTTGTTTTAGTTACTAATATAGTCTGATATATGTAAGGAATCTGTTAGGAATGAGGAATATGTAGTTCATGTTTTATAGCAAAGTAGTTGTGATTGAAGTTGGAATGTAACCTGTGTGTGTCATCTGTGTAGGATTGTAGTGGTGAAACAGTCTCTACCTGCCCTGAATACCTCTAGCCCATCAGCCAACATCTCATTGGTGGAGCTAGTTATGATGTCACTGCTGCCGCACGTGCATCACCTCCTGTCCTGACAGGAAGTGGCCATTGCTGTGGAGCGACACCTGTCAACATCCCACGGCAAAATTTGGCCCAGTTGGACGGTAATGACCCGACATTCTTTCTGTTCGTTCTTTCACAGGCTAGCGAGGACGGTGTCCAACTCCTTATTGGCAAAATGACATCAATAGGGTGTGTGTGATGCCAGGTGGGCGGTGAAGCATCACCTGTGTTGCACAGAATACTCCTGGTTCAGATGATGACACTACCTGGATCCCCTGTTGTCAAGTATGGAGAAGAAATAGCCCGTTCACCAGTAAGAGACCTGGGTTCTAGGGATGCAATACAGACTAACTGTGTCTGATGTGCTCATACTTTAGTACAATGCAACACCAGTGAATCGCTTTCTTTCTGTGGTGACGAATGTGTCTGCAGAAATGAGCTGGGAACATGAGGCAGATAAGACCAATGAACTGAACGACTCAGTTGGGGTTTGTAGTCCAAATGGGCTATTTTAGTCTAAAATAATATCACGCTTGTTGGTCTTCACATACCTACAGTATTGCCACATCTGAGCTCCGTGGTTCTACGACCTCTGGCACGTGGTTTATGTTTATACCACAGAAAGTCTATCAGAATGACAGGTCTATTTTTTCCTTTGATCTGTTCCTCCCTTCTATCCTTCAGGAACAGAGGAAGCTCAAACGCTCTGCCTTGGCTCTGTTCAACTCCCTCAGTCGCTGTCGCCTCAGAGAAGAATCTCTCATTTATGGGAGCTTCACCTTCCTCCCCTTCAACACCACCTCCCTCCCCCCCTACTCCTCCAACTCCACCCTGTTCCCCTCGTCGACCCCTGTCAACCCCTCGCCTTCCTGCGCTCCTTGGGCTGTTTCCACTTTGTGGTGCTACTCAACCTGGGGCCCGAGGCCCAAGCCCTGGTCCCAGCCTGGGCTCCCAGCCTTCCCAATGCCGGGGTGTTTGTGACCTGCACAGGGATCGAACGCCTTGGCACCACCTCCCTGGAAACACTGAGGCTCCATGTCATCCAACTGTTTTAGTCTGGCAGCTACTCCTCCTAGGGCCTGTGGTCTGGGGCATTGGGCAGAGTGAGAGAGGCTAGGACTGGATGCAGGGGAGGATAACTAGGCAGAAATGGGAACTATTTAGCCATCGCTTCTGTTGCGCACAAATGGTAATGTGTGCCAGGGAGGAGTCAAGAAATGGTTTTTTAAAAGGCTGTATCAAAATGTTTTTGAAAGGTCTTAAAATAATCAATTGTATAGTAATAATTTGTTCTGACGACATTGTCAACTTCAGAGGGTGCCAAATACATTGCAAACACATTTTAAAGGCTATGGCTGTGTTTACAAAGGCAGCCCAATTCTGATCTTTTTTTCACCAATTGGTCTTTTGACCAATCTTATCCGATCTTTTTCAGGGTGTATAAACACAGGCATTGTACTGTTTGTTGTCATGAGTTTCAAACACATTAATTCAACATGTTTCAGTTGAGAAACAAACATTGTATGACGTATCCTGAGGTATGTAGCTGAATAATGTGGTGGAACATACAGTAAATCACTGAATGAACCACAATGATTGGTGGGAAGATCACACATGTTTCTGGTTCATCCATTGTACATTACTGCCTTGAGTGACATATTTGTGCCTAAAATCAAACCAGTGTGGAACTTAACATGGTGTGTGTGTGTGTGTACACACACTTCCCTTTTGCAATATGCATCCCTTCTAACTCTTGTGTGGAGAAAAAGATAGAAGAAAATCATTTTAGGCCAACCAAACCCAAAGAGAGTCAGCAGCCAGAGGAGTGAGTTTAAAGTAACACTTGCAACATGTCTGGGCCTGGCGAATGTTTGCTGATTGCCCATTCTAGAACAGAGTTTCCCAAACTCGGTCCTGGGGCCCCCAGGTGCACGTTTTGGTTTTTGCCCTAGCACTACAAACCCTGCTCTAGGGAATGACACTTCTCCAGTGTGTGATTTCAACCCGGAATATATGCCGCATTCAAAACAACTTGGAATTGGGAACGGGGAACAACGACGAGATGAGATCCGACCCGGGGGAAAATAACTTTAAACGGTCATCCAAGTCGGAAACTCAGGCATCTTTCTAGAGCTCCATCGTGCCGACCAGAAGATCACGGATATGATTTGACCTCGTTCCCAGTTGAAATAACCACTCATCCTTGATTATTATGACGATGATGCAATTCAAGGGCCAATTTAAAAGCAGCTGCAGAAGGGTTAAACTGATCAAGTGATTGACGTTTTATTTTACTGTGTTTGGTGTGAGTTGACCAGCCACAGAGCCGGAGGGAATGGCTGACCTTTTACGGGCTCCTAACCAACTGTGCTATTTTGTTCCTTTTTTCGCACATTTTTAAACTTTGTACATAATGTTGCCGCTACCTTCTCTTATAACCGAAAATAACTTCTGGACATCAGAACAGAGATTTACTCACCTCGAACTAGACAAACAAATATATATATATTGAATGAGTCCGACGCGAAGGATATACTGCTTTCTCCGGAATTTTCTTGAAGAAAAGGCAGAGAAAAAGGGGGCAGAGGTCGGAGTGCCTTCTGAGAATTCTTAGGCGAGTGAGTAAACCCCATCTACCATCAGTCCTATTAGCCAACATAGATAAAACAGCTGCCTCCGGTAAGACACGGGGTGGCGGTCTGTGTCTATTTGCAAATAACAGCTGGCGCACGAAATGTAATATTAAGGAAGTCTCAAGGTTTTGCTCGCCTGAGTTAGAGTATCTTATGATAAGCTGTAGACCACACTATTTACCAAGAGGTATATATATTTTTCGTAGCTGTCTATTTACCACCACAAACTGATGCTGGCACTAAGACGGCACTCAACAAGCTGTATAAGGCTATAAGCAAACAGGAAAATGTTCACCCAGAAGTGGCGCTCCATGTGGCCGGGGACTTTAATGCAGGGAAACTTAAATCCGTTTGAACTAATTTCTACCAGCATGTTAAATATGAAACCAGAGGGAAAAAAATCTCTAGACCACCTTTACTCCATACACAGAGACGCATACAATGCTCTCCCTCGCCCTCCATTTGGCAAATCTGACCATAACTCTATCCTCCTGATTCCTGCTCACAAGAAAAAACTAAAGCAGGAAGTATCAGTGACTCGCTTAATAAGGAAGTGGTCAGATGACTCGGATGCTACGCTACAGGGCTGTTTTTGCTAGCACAGGCTGGAATATGTTCCGGGATTCTTCCGATGGCATTGAGGACGACACCACATCAGTCACTTGCTTCATCAACAAGTGCATCGATGACGTCTTCCCCACAGTGACCATATGGACATACCGGAAGCCATGGATTACTGGCAACATCCACACTGAGCTAAAGGGTAGAGCTGCCGCTTTCAAGGAGCAGGACTCTAACCCGGACGCTTATAAGAAATCCAACTATGCCCTCCAATGAACCATCAAACAGGCAAAGCATCAATATAGGATTAAGATTGAATCCTACTACACCGGCTCTGATGTTCGTAGAATGTGGCAGGGCTTGCAAACTATTACAGACTAAAAAGGGAAACCCAGAGTCTACCAGATGAGCTAAATGCCTTTATGCTCAATTTGAGGCAAGCAACACTGAAGCATGCATGCATGAGAGCACCAGCTGTTCCAGGTGACTGTGTGATTACACTCTCCGTAGCCGATGTGAGCAAGACCTTTAAACAGGCCGTGGGGCCAGACGGATTCTTCACTGACATTTTCAACCTGTCCCTGACCGAGTCTGTAATACCAACATGTTTCAAGCAGACCACCATAGTCCCTGTGCCCAAGAACACCAAGGTAACCTGCCTAAATGGCTACCGACCCATAGCACTTTGAGTGATTTGAAAGGCTGGTCATGACTCACATTAACACCCAGAAACCTAGACCCACTCCAATTTGCATACCGCCCCAACAGATCCACAGATGATGCAATCTCTATTGCACTCCACACTGCCCTTTCCCACCTGTACAAAATGAACAACTTAGTGAGTATGCTATTCATTGACTACAGCTCAGCGTTCAACACCATAGTGCCCTCAAACCTTATCACTAAGCTAAGGACCCTGGGACTAAACACCTCCCTCTGCAACTGGATCCTGGACTTCCTGACGGGTCACCCTCAGGTGGTAAGGGTAGGAAACAATACATCTGCCACGCTGATCCTCAACACAGGAGCCCCTCAGGGGTGCGTGCTCAGTCCCCTCCTGGATTCCCTATTCACACATGACTGCATGGCCAAGCATGACTCCAACACTGTCATTAAGTTTTCCGACGACACAGCAGCCTGATCACTGACAACGATGAGACAGCCTATAGAGAGGGGGTCAGAGACCTGGCCGTGTAGTGCCAGGATAACAACCTCTCCCTCAACGTGATCAAGACAAAGGAGATGATTGTGGACTACAGAAAAAGGAAGACCAAGCACGCCCCCATTCTCATCATCAGGGCTGTAGTGGAGCAGGTTCCTTGGTGTCCACATCACCAACAAATGATCATGGTCCAAACACACCAAGTCAGTCGTCAAGAGGGCACGACAACGCCTATTCCCCCTCCGGAGACTGAAAAGATTTGGCATGTTGTCATGCAGGTGAAAGAGGACCCAAAAGCGACTTGGCGAAAACAGAGTCTTTAATCCAGTAAAGTAAATACAAACAAAAAACACAACTTTCACTCGAAATGACGAGGACAAACTGGAGACTCGATCTTGAACAGCAGGTGAACAGCAGGTTGCCTCGGGAAGGCACTTGAACCAGACAGACTCAGACACCTGCTCACCACGCAGCATCTGAGGAAAACACGACACGACAGGGCGATACACAAACACAGCACGGTGAATTCTAGACAAGGAACCGACAGGACAGGAACGGAACACAAAGGAAGAAATAGGGACTCTAATCAGGGGAAAGGATCGGGAACAGGTGTGGGAAGACTAAATGATTGATTAGGGGAATAGGAACAGCTGGGAGCAGGAACGGAACGATAGAGAGAAGAGAGAGCGAGAGAGTGAGAGAGGGAGGGGGAGAGAGAGGGATAGAAAGAGGGAAAGAACCTAATAAGACCAGCAGAGGGAAACGAATAGAATGGGAAGCACAGGGACAAGACAAGATAATAAATGACAAAACATGACACATGTGTCTTCAGATCCTCAAAAGGTTCTACAGCTGCACAATCGTGAGCAACCTGACTGGTTGCACTGCCTGGTATGGCATCTGCTCGGCCTCCAACCGCAAGGCACTACAGAGGGTAGTGCGTACAGCCCAGTACATCACTGGGGCCAAACTTCCTGCCATACAGAAACTCTATACTAGGCGGTGTCAGAGGAAGGAATTGCCAAGGACTCCAGCCACCCTAGTCATAGACTTCTCTCTGCTACCACACGGCTAGCGGTCCCAAAGCGCCAAGTCTAGGTCAAAAAGGCTTCTTAACAGCTTCAAGCCATAAGACTCTTGAACAGTTGATTAAATGGCTGTTCGGACTATTTGCATTGTCCACACCCCACCCCCCATTTTTTACACTGCTGCTACTCTCTGTTTATCACCCATGCATAATCACTTTACCTCTACCTACATGTACAGATTACCTCAATTACCTTGACTAACTGATGCCCCCCCGCACATTGACAATGTATATAGCCTCGCTACTGTTGTTGCTACTTAATTATATGTTGTTGTTTTTTTTTTTTATGTTTATGAACTTCATTGTTGGTTAAGGACTTGTAAGTGAGCATTTCACTGTAAGGTCTACCTGTTGTATTTGGCGCATGTGACAAATACAATTTTCTTCAATTTCATTGCAAGTATTTGACTTTGTTTTGTTGGCCCAAAGGTATAATGTTTTTCATGGTACATTTATGATTATCAAACAAGCCAAACCCATTCATTTAATAATAGTATCTAAATATCAGTATCTAAACATGCTGCTAATCATTCATTAGTTGAATTAGTTTGAAGAAACAAGTGTAATTATTGGTAAAAGACCAATTAGTGGAAGAAGATCAGCATTAGGATGCCTCTGTAAATGCAGCCTTATACCGTCACAAACAACCACCTGTGGTAAATCCAACTGTTCTGAACAATTTATCTTTGCTTCTCACCCCATTCCTAACTTTAGCCCAAACTACTGACACTCAATTGTTTCGTTTTTTTCTTCGCCGATTTATTAAATCTCACTCTTTACTTCCTCAGTAATATTCAAGGATTCCAAAAATATCCGCCTCCTTTCATGTAAAATGTGAATATTTGACAATCAACCAACCAGGCCAACAGATATAGATTCCCAAAACCAGCACGCCCACTTCTCATACACCCACAGGGGGGTGCACTACTCAATATTATGAAAGTGTTCTTAATGTTTGGTATAATCAGGTGGCCCAATTCTGATCTTTTGCCCAATTATTGGCAAAATTGCTCATCTAATTTGTCAGAAGACCAATTAGTGTGGGGGGGGGATTTCTGGCATTTCCCTACAGTTCTTACACATCACATACCTACCTAAACCTATAAACCCTAGGGGACATTCTGGCTATGTTAAGACAGGCAGCCCATTTCTGGTCTTTTTTCTCACTAATTGGTCTTTTGGCCAATCGGATCAAAAGCTCTTATGTGATTGGTCAAAAGAATATCAGAACATGGCTGTCTGTGTAAACACACCCGTTGTGAGCTCAATTTCTCAGGAAGGATCTGTTTTACATCATGTCACGCCTTCTCTCTCTCTATCTCTCGCTCTCTATCTCTCTCTCTCTCTGGTGTTTCTAATCAGGCGAACATGGGATATGGAATCCAAGTCGTCACACTGTGCATTGTTGTCCATAACAAACTGCACTCCCAGATGAGGTAATTGTTATACCCAGAGCATGTTATTTTGATTATTTTGAGTCTGCTTGTTGAGAACATTGCATTTGTTTTTTGTTTTTTTTAAATTGCATTATGTTTTGCTATTGAATTAGACATGGTGAGGCTGGCCTGGCTGAATCATGCCAGTATTGTATGGAGGAACACAATATGCGTTCCATCACAGGGGGTCTTCCCCTAACCAAGAGGGCACTTGCTCAGTGTTCCTTTGTGTCAACCGCTGGTACATACAAGGGGCTAATGTTAAGACTTGTACAACAACCAGGTGGTAAATGAACTGGTTGATCCTCTGTGCTGCACTGCCTCTTGTGAAGTCTGGATGTTAACGCCAGGCACCATTAGGGTCAGGAATGAGAGAGGTGGGGGGGGGGGGGGGGTTACAGGAAGTTACTTCTCGTTGGGCATGGCAAGATACCACATTTGACCCCATGTCGTTCTTATACACGAACACGCAACAAGACATGCACTCGCGCATGCAAGCACAAACTGATTCAACCAGGAAAAGTATTTAATATTTCCATTACTTATAGCCTAAACCTGATCCTTATCTACCTAATAGCAAACTAAGCAACCAGACGGCCTTTCTTCGGGACAGCCTCAATAACAGAACAGATCTCACCACCGAAATGGGAAAGACCGTTGACAACATTTACTTCATTTTTTGATCAAATGTATTTTTGGAAGTCCATGAACAAAACTATATTCATGTCCAGAATAGTCCAACTGCAGTTCCCAGACAGACTGAAGAAAAAACACACAGTCCCTTGTCGCTTTACATTCTCCCCAAACTGGAATGTCTGTCATTGGAAGATTCCATAATGCTGGAAACATTGAGAATCTACAGTATCTCTGTGTCCCCAATCACCATCAGCTTTCAATTACAGAAGAGACACTGGGACCACATCGAAGCACATTTTCCCTTCTACCATCACGCTCTTCGCAGATGAGGTGTAACTCTTTCTTTATCCATTCTCACAAAATTTGAAATCAATCTCCATGACATTTTATCACCTATTCGTGCCATTCAGAAATGCACGATGTTAAATATATTAAACCATGATTAAACCTCCTACATTAAACTGCGATCCTCTTTATATTACACCTTGTGCTTTCGGACATTAGCCAATCAATTGAGCTGAGGGAAGTGTCCAGTAAACCAGGGACTTTTAAAATGACATTTTAATGCTGAGTCAGACTTGCTTGGCCATGTCATCGACAGCACATCTAAAAAGAGACGTGTTGTCGACAAAAGAAGTAGGTGGGAGCCGTCCTAAATACACTGTGAATATGGCACAGCTTGTTGCTTTACTATACAGTTTCGTAATCTTTCACTAAATCCACATTCGTATGCTATGACTATATGGCCGCAATTTATTTTGGATAGTCAGAATTGTCCATCTGTCGATGATCTGCAGATGGTCACACCCTCTGTTGTTAAAGCAACTGCTTGCTAAGGTTAGGTTAGGGTAAGGGGTAAGGGGTTAGGGTGAGTTAATGTTAGGGTTAGTAGATAGTTGAGATGCCCCTGATAGTCCATCTGTAGTTGCTCGACAGACTACCCAAATAAAGTGCTACCGGATCTGTTTATCAGGTAATATAACATTTCATAAGAGCCCACTTCCAGTTACATGTTACCAAAGACTGCTTGTCAAGCATAGAACCAGATCCAGACGATCCGGTTTACTGTTGTCAATTCACAACTGGAAATCACGGAGAGGTGAAAGTCAATCCAGACCGCTGACGGTAGACTGTAAAACACACCGATTTCCATTCATCTCCATAAAGGATGTTATTAAACTCAGGAGTTCATAGCAATGGCCATTCCTCATCCCTGTCTGTCTGTGATATGAGGTGGTCAACATTTCATACAAGTCAATCTCATCATGTGCCACATCATCCATCTTGACTGAGGGCCCGTTTTGATTTTGAGTCAGCCGAGGCAGGGAAACAATTTTTAACTCGTCAGGGGAATCTATCTTAAACGCAACCCTGACCCAGATGGAACAAACACAGGGGCCAGAAGCAAAGAAATTGGCTGGATGTTCATGACTTTATGATGAATAGTGATACCTTTTTAGTGCTACTTGTTGGATTTATCGTCAAACTCGACTCAGATTTCCCGAAAGGTCAGGCAGTGTGGCAAACTGAGGTATTGGGACAAAAATGTTAATGAGTTTGAGAGTTTGTACACTGAAACCACTGTAATATCCATTAGAAAGTCAATTCATCAAAACTGACTGAACGATTTCACAGAGGGACATCACCCACGTAAAGGGACCTCGGTTGATGTCACTGAAACAATATGTACATCCAATCACCGCTCTTCTTTAGAGGACATTCAGTCCGGGGTCGAAGACGCTACGGTCAGTCAGGTATGTACGAGG
Organism: Oncorhynchus gorbuscha; assembly: GCF_021184085.1. Taxonomy (NCBI): domain Eukaryota; kingdom Metazoa; phylum Chordata; class Actinopteri; order Salmoniformes; family Salmonidae; genus Oncorhynchus; species Oncorhynchus gorbuscha. The sequence continues at coordinate 35,106,811 of NC_060191.1, read as the reverse complement.
GTATAAACCACTCTGGGATCATCTGGAGCAGTTTGAGTGACATTCCCACATCCTTTCTTACATTCCTGTCTAGCCTCAATCGTTAACCTCAACATCGACTGTTAATGGACTGCTGTCTGGTGGCCTTTATGAACAATATCAGTCCAATGTTCTCCCCTTAGCCAGATAGGAGCTCGAGACGTCTAGCCGCGCAGTTGTGTCTGCATCATACCATTGATGCATCATACCACGCTCCTGCTGTGGTTAATGGCTGTATGGCTCACCAACATCTGCCTTGTGTGTGTGTGTGTGTGTGTGTGTGTGTGTGTGTGTGTGTGTGTGTGTGTGTGTGTGTGTGTGTGTGTGTGTGTGTGTGTGTGTGTGTGTGTGTGTGTGTGTGTGTGTGTGTGTGTGTGTGTGCATGTCTGTGTGTGTGCTTGTGTGGGCTTGCATGAGTGAGAGACTGCACATATCACCAGATGTCTGCTCTATTTATTGCTGCTTCAAACCTTGACGAGCTTCCACTCCGATCTCTGACAAAAAGGCCACAACACACCAACCTTAGTACACGAGAGCAGATTCCAGGTGAGATGTCACCATCTCTGAGTGAGCAGAGCAGAGCAGAGCAGAGCACTGAGTGGGCTTCAAAGAAACAGCAGCATTCTTCTGCCCTTTCGCCCCCCCCCAGGCTAACTCCCGGGCCAGGAGCACCGTCTCTGTGCGGCCAAACCTGAGATGCTCAAAAAGTCCTTTTGGTGTTTAGTTTATTACCAACAGCGCTGACGTCCCAGGCCAGGGCTCTTGTGAAATCATTTCAGGGAGATATTTAATGTCTGTAATATAAAAACACGTCTCTCAAAGGCTTCAATTCCACAGTTTATTTCCTCTAGTCCATTTCGAGTGTCTATTTCTGCTCTGGTCTCTGGCGAAGTATCCGGACAGGCACTGAACCCATTACAGAGTAGGTCAGCTGTAACAGTGGAACGTTACGAAATTCAAGACCAAAGTGCCTTCATGGAGGTTTGTCACTATGATGCATTGAGAATGGGATTCAACTCAAATAATAGTTCACAAGGTCACATTATGTGAGTTGGAGATTGTTATCATGCGGTACTCAGCCACCAGACCACTTACCTAACCTGTTTGTTCTTCAACCAAGCAAGCATAACAGTAAAAACGGAAGACATCAATAAATACCAATCAATGGTGTATGTTCCTGGGCGACGCACAATTGGCCTAGCGTCGTCCGGGTTATGGAGGGTTTGGCCAGTAGGGCTATCCTTGTCTCATCGCACACCAGCGACTCCTGTGGCGGGCCGGGCGCAGTGTGCGCTAACCAAGGTCGCCAGGTGCACGGTGTTTCCTCCGTCACATTGGTGCGGCTGGCCTCCGGGTTGGATGCGCGCTGTGTTAAGTAGCAGTGCGTCTTGGTTGGGTTGTGTTTCGGAAGACGCATGGCTCTCGACCTTCGCCTCTCCCGAGTCCGTGCGGGAGTTGTAGCGATGAGACAAGACAGTAGCTACTAACAAATTGGACACCACGAAATTGGAGAGAAAAAGGGGGTGAAACATTATATATTTTTTGGAAATGGTGCATGTTCTTTACACATGTTCATCTCAGAGAGTAAACCCTATGACCCTGGAGCAACAGGCGAAGGTTTAACGTACTCTACCTCTACTGTTATCCTCAGCTTACTCATAAGCTCCCGTACATTAAAGGCCCAGTACTCCAACAGACACAGAGGCTCTCCAATGAAACAACCTATAGCCCCAACTGTCTGCAACAATCTATCTCAATATGGGGCTATGTGAATAACGTCAGAGTTGTGACATCGGTGTGGTAGTTGGTATATTAATGCTGGCCTCCCTGGTTCTGCGTGCCTATTCTCTCCATGGCCCATGCCCTTCTCTATGGCTTTGTCTGGGTGGTGTTTATTTAAAAGATGTCACTGTGTTTTGTTTTATGGGCAGTAGACTTGAAACACCCCCCTCTCATGGTGCCAGGGGGCATGGGGGAAAGATAGTGGGACGGAAAGGACAGATCAAGGGAAAGGGGTAGAGGTCTTAGCTTTTCTTCCCGACGTGTTTGGTATGAGAACATGGCTGACGTGATGGAAATGCTTCACATCAAATGTTTTGGTACAGTCTTGTTGCTACGACAAAGGTACCGAGTGTGTTTGAGTATTTCAAAGTGCAGGCCATATTGTATTGTTTCAGAGCATCTTTTTGGCCGGTACCTCAAAAGCGAAAGGGGCCAGCCCATTCAAATGACAAACCTTGAGCTACATGAAGGGACGTAGGTTTAAAGAAACAAACTCTTACCACAACCCAACAACCATTGGCTGAAAAATGTGTCTACCAATCAATGCATTCAATGCGTCCAGAAAATGACTGCTTAAAAGGTGAAAGCTAAACAGAATGCTGCAGAGGCAAAACAGAGCTACCCAAGTGTTATTGCTAATTTGACAGCGATGGCGGGTTATGTTTGACTGCAGCATTCCGCGATGGAAAAGCACTCGCTATGGAGAACGGGAGCAGGTGCACTTAGTGTGAAGCTGCTGCTGATTTTTTTTCCCCCCCGATTTTTCCAGATAATTCCATATGGGCATATACATATTTTATAACGAGAGCCTATAACAAGCCTCGTTAGGCAAATAGGCCGCCAGGCAGACTGATCATTCCCGGAGAGTGTGTGTGTGTGTGTATCCTACTGTTGGCAACATCATGTATCAGATGTTGTTAAAAATGAGCTCTGTGGGACAAACTAGTGCCTCCAGGTGCAGATGAGACAGATGTGATGAATCAGAGTAATGTTTTAATCAAACGGGCGGAGGCGGTGAAACTCAAATCTCCCATCTGTAAGAAGAACCACAATCACACACACACACACACACACACACACACACACACACACACACACACACACACACACACACACACACACACACACACACACACACACACACACACACACACACACACACACACACACACACACACACACACACACACACACACACACACACACACCTGGAAGTGAGTCAGGCCAATAAAGACATCTCCAAACTCTCCACGTAACATCTGTTAACATCTGTCGGAGTACAATTCCTACTAAATCAATGCTGGTAAGGTCAGATACAGCCCCTTTGGAAAGTATTCAGACCCCTTGACTTTTTCCACATTTGGTTACGTGACAGTCTTATTATAAAATGGATGAGATCATTTCCCCCGCATCAACGTACACACAATACCCCATGATGACAGAGCAAAAACTGGTTTTTAGACATTTTGGCAAAAATATTTTTTTATTATTAAAAAAATGCACCTGAGCTCAATTTCAAGTCTCATAGCAAAGGGTCTGAATCCTAATGTAGATAAGGTTTTGTAGTTTTTTATATTCCTACTGGTACTGCTCAATGAAGACACCTTGACTCAACGGAAAAGGAACCGTTACTCGCCAAGGAAACCATTTCTCTGACAGCCCTAGTTAGATTTTCTCTGTGCCAAATCAAATCACATTAAAGGCACATTAAACATTGGAGGTACAATTAAATCCAACGGTCTTGCTCACACCACCACACCGTTATAAGTGATGGCACTATGATCTGTAACACCTGGGTAGTATCTAGGATAGCCAGCACACATCCATCTTCATTACAGACCAGTGTCACGGGGGATGTTTGGAATGGGTCATCTGGGCAGAGGAGAGCAGAGAAGAGTGTGGAGGCTATGGCTCATTTCTGCCAGGAAGCTTTACAGCTTGAATGAATCGTCTTACTCCGCATCTCTGTGATGGGTACATTAAAACCAGTACGCACACAAGTGCGGACGCGCAAACACACACACACACACACACACACACACACACACACACACACACACACACACACACACACACACACACACACACACACACACACACACACACACACACACACACACACACACGAGTGACACATTAGCAGTGGTTTACACAGGCATTAACACCAGGGAACATGTTTGACTGGCCATTAGGAAGGCAAAAGCCCTGTTAAAACTGCTACACTGCACAGGGTCTGCTCTCTCTCTCTCTCTCTTGCTTTCCCTCAACCTGTGAAAAGTAATGATGACAGATATGTCTACCGTTTGAGAAGCGCTGGTAGAACATTCCAGTGTCATAGCCTAGGGCAACCTGTAGGTCGAACAAACGCGTGCAAAATTCTATAAATCAATACTGAGAAGGTCAGATACAGTGCATTTGGAAAGTATTCAGACCCCTTGACTTTTTCCACATTTGGTTACGTTACAGTCTTATTATAAAATGGATGAGATCGTTTTTGTTATGCAGGTGAGTGAGGACCCAAAAGCGACTTAACAGAAACTGAGTTTATTAAAGTCCAAACAGAGAAAACATAATCCTCAATCCTTTACAGGAAATGTCCAAACAAGGAAAACATAAATCCTCTTAGTTGTTGAGGAGAATTGCAGGATAAGCGGCAACAGACTGCAGGTCCCTTCGGGTAGGCGCGGGCCGTAGCGGACAGAGACACCTGCTCACACGCAGCATCTGATGAAAAGGCAAAACACGACAGGACGGAACAAGGACACAGCAAACAGCAAACAGCAAACAAGAATCCGACAAGGACAGAGGCAGAAACCGAGAGAGAAATAGGGACCTAATCAGAGGGAAAAATAGGGGACAGGTGTGAGAGAGTAAACAATGTCGTTAGGAGAATGAGGAACAGCTGGGAGCAGGAACGGACGATAGAGAGAGAGAGGGATAGAGAGAGAGAAAGAAACCTAATACGACAGCAGGGGGAAACGAAGAGAAGAGAAAGCACAGGGACAAGACATGACAATACATGACAATAAATGACAGTTTTTCCCCGCATCAACGTACACACAATTACCCCATGATGACAAAGCAAAAACAGGTTTTTAGACATTTTGGCAAAAATATTTATTATTCAAAAATGCACCTGAGCTCAATTTCAAGTCTCATAGCAAAGGATCTGAATCCTGATGTAGATAAGGTTTTGTAGTTTTTTATATGCACTGCTCAAAAAAATAAAGGGAACGCTTAAACAACACAATGTAACTCCAAGTCAATCACACTTCTGTGAAATCAAACTGTCCACTTAGGAAGCAACAATGATTAACAATAAATTTCACATGCTGTTGTGCAAATGGAAATTATAGGCAATTGGCAAGACACCCCCAATAAAGGAGTGGTTCTGCAGGTGGTGACCACAGACCACTTCTCAGTTCCTATACTTCCTGGCTGATGTTTTGGTCACTTTTGAATGCTGGCGGTGCTTTCACTCTAGTGGTAGCATGAGACGGAGTCTACAACCCACACAAGTGGCTCAGGTAGTGCAGCTCATCCAGGATGGCACATCAATGCGAGCTGTGGAAAGAAGGTTTGCTGTGTCTGTCAGCGTAGTGTCCAGAGCATGGAGGCGCTACCAGGAGACAGGCCAGTACATCAGGAGACGTGGAGGAGGCCATAGGAGGGCAACAACCCAGCAGCAGGACTACTACCTCCGCATTTGTGCAAGGAGGAGCAGGAGGAGCACTGCCAGAGCCCTGCAAAATGACCTCCAGCAGGCCACAAATGTGCATGTGTCTGCTCAAATGATCAGAAACAGACTCCATGAGGGTGGTATGAGGGCCCGACGTCCACAGGTGGGGGTTGTGCTTACAGCCCAACACCGTGCAGGATGTTTGGCATTTGCCAGAGAAAACCAAGATTGGCAAACTCGCCACTGGCGCCCTGTGCTCTTCACAGATGAAAGCAGGTTCACACTGATCACATGAGACAGACATGACGAGTCCGGAGACGCCGTGGAGAACGTTCTGCAGTTGGCGGATGCTTTAGTCCAGGTCTGGGAGGAGATCCCTCAGGAGACCATCCGCCACCTCATCAGGAGCATGCCCAGGCGTTGTAGGGAGGTCATACAGGCATGTGGAGGTCACACACACTACTGAGCCTCATTTTGACTTGTTTTAAGGACATTACATCAAAGTTGGATCAGCCTATAGTGTGGTTTTCCACTTTAATTTTGAGTGTGACTCCAAATCCAGACCTCCATAGGTTGATAAATTTAATTTCCATTGATCATTTTTGTGTGAATTTGTTGTCAGCACATTCAACTATGTAAAGAAAAAATATTTCATTCATTCAGATCTAGGATGTGTTATTTTAGTGTTCCTTTTATTTTTTGAGCAGTGTATATCTATATATATATACATTTTGAACTATTTCTAAAAACCTATTTTCGCTTTATTATGGGGTATTGTGTGTAGATTGATGAGGATTTTTATTTATTTAATCCATTTTAGAATAAGGTTGTAACGTAACAAAATGTGGAAAAATTCATGACAATGAGAGCTGACAGTGTTGCATTTTAATATATTTTTCAGTACGCGGTCTGGGATGTACGACATGGGACTTTCTTTGCCAAATGACTTTTTCAGCAGCTTTTCTCTTTCTTTCTCTCTCTGTTTCTTTTCGTTATAGATCCTTGCCACCTGGTCTAGGTGGGCTTTCACCCTCTCCTTGTTCTTCCTGACTTCTTCCTTACTCGCTGCTTTTCTAGCTCTGAGCAGCTCTTTCACTTTGTTCTTCTCCAACATCTCTCTTTCCTTCCTCTCCTTTTCTCCTGCTTTGCCCTGACTATCTGGGCAATTTCAATTTCCATCTGAAAGAGAAAGTCCATATATGTTAGACAGTGATCTGAGATATTATTGTTACTCCCTCTCTAGCATGCAGACAACTTAATCCATTGAATCTGATAGTATAACCATTAGGAGGTGGCTTGTGACCTCCCTGAACTGTGATTGATTAAATGGAGCACTCTATCTGCGACTGCTCTTGCTCACTGAACCTCAGGACAGTCTGCATCTGGTACAGCTTTACATTATGTAAGTCTCCTTCATCCTCTCCACCATATCTATCTTCTCTATTGCCCATCTGTCTTTCTCCATTTGCATTTTCTTAATTTCACTATTCTTTCTCTCCCACTCCCCCGTAAGCTCCAACCTCTCCTTTTCCATCTGTCATCCCTTCTTTTCTTGTCCATGCAGGTACAGAATCCTTCTCTTTTTTCATTCCAGAGCCTCTATCGCTCTCTCCTTTTCTCTCAGCTCAGTCATCCACACCTCTGCTGCCTGCATGTTCCTTCTCTTAATCTTCTCTTCCTCCTCCTCCTCCTTCGCCCATCTTTACCCTCGTTGATCCCAGAGGCTTCATAGGCCAGCCTTGGCCCGTCTCCAAACTGTCCTTCTTCCAGCCTACTCGTGTCTGATTCCTCTCCTGGTCTGCTGAGGCCAAAGCTGTCTCCAAACCGTTTCTTATGAGGATCCATCCATTCCTCTCGCTCTCTCTCTCTCTCTCACCCTCTCCCTCTCCGCCCTTTCATTCTCAGCTAAAAGTATGTTGTTCTCCACTGTCACCTTCCATAACTTGACTTGGCCAAGGACATCTTCACCTTTGATATCTTGTCCACCAACGTTTGTGTGTCGGCTGCTGCTTGTCCAACACCCTTTTCACCCTTTCATTCTCAGCTAACAGCCTCTTATTGTCCTCTACTGTCACGTTCCATAACTTGGCCAAAGACATCTTCTCCTTTGATATCTTGTCCCCCAACGTTTGTGTGTCGGTCGCTGTGCTTTCTCTCTGTTTGTCCAACACCTCTCGCTGCCTTTCATTCTCAGCTAACAGCCTCGTGTTCTCCACGGTCAACTTCCCAATCTTGGCCAAGTGCAGTATCTTCTCCATCGTCCTCTTGACTTCTATCTTTTCTTTGTCTGCCATTAATCTTTCTCTCTGTTTCTTCAACATTTCTCTCTCCCTTTCGTTCTCAGATAACAGCTTGGTACTCTCCACTGTCACCTCTCCTATCTCGGCCAAGTTCAGTATGTTCTGAACCTTCAGCTTTGCCATCTTGAGCTCCATCTTTTTTTCTGTCCGACACTTCACTTTGTCTCTGTTTCTCAAACAACTCTCTCTCTAGCTTCCATTGGTAGTGGTTTACCTCAATAGAAGCCTCCTTCTCCCTGATCTGTCTGAGCAACTCTTTAATTAGCCTTTCTCTTTCTTTCTCTGGTTCCACCCTCACCTTGTTGCCTTTCTCCATCACCTCTCTATCCAGCTTCCATCAGTTGTGGTCTACTTTATTTACAAGTCTCAATCTCCTTTCTCATTCTCAGCAGCCCTTCATTGTCTTTCTTTCTCTCATTCCTCCCTCATCTCGTTGCCTTTCTCCATCTCCTCACTTTCAGTAAATTATTTCTCCAGCTCACTGGCCCCTCTCTGCATGGCAAAACATGTATTAGTTTTATTTATTTGGTTTGTTCCTGTCATTTTCTTAACTGTCTGACCATGACAGATTTTTGACTTCAGTTATCCTAAGGATAATTGCTATCAACTAGTAAATGCTAGTGAGTAAGCCTATTTTTGTTTTACTGATTTACTTAAGTCTGAAACATTTTAACACATTAGGCTATTTTTTCTGACCAGAGTTGGCCAGATTTAGTCTCACCTCAGCGAATTCCGTCTAATTACAGAGTTAAAAAAGTAGTTTAGTGAATGGATGCGTTTTTTTTTCGTTGTTTGTTCTGGTTGTTTTAACATTCTAGGGTTCTAATATTTAGCTAATTGTTGCATCATAATGAGCTTGTGATTGTGGTTTGTATTCTGGCCCAAAATCTCTGAATTCTAAAGATATTAGAACGATATTTAAAAAAAATCTTAATGACCTAATACATAGAATTACACAATTCTAGCTCATGGATGAGGTATCAAATTAATAAATCATTAATTCCGAGGCAAAGAAATTAAGTTCAAAATAAAGATGACTTTGTAAGTAATTAAATGTCTCATATTTTTTTATAACAAAGAAAATAGTCATGTAAAGGCTATATAGTACGGTATGGTTCGTCACTGGGTTTCTTGAAGGTGGTTAGAGAAAATTAGAGAGGAAAATATTTTTGCCATATGCAAATTATGAAACATTTGAAAACCTAAAAATCACCTCGAATCACCTCGAAAAGCGGATAGTCTTTGAAACATGTAGTATTTCTGATATGTTACGACCTAGATATGACCTAGAGCAGTACATTTAACAGTCTCGGGGACTGAGATCGAGAGAGAATGAAAGTGCGCGCGCGAGAGAGAGAGAGAGAGAGAGAGAGAGAGAGAGAGAGAGAGAGAGAGAGAGAGAGAGAGAGAGAGAGAGAGAGAGAGAGAGAGAGAGAGTGTGTGTAGGCAACGCGTGGGCGAAAGAGTGCGAGAGAGAGAGAGCAGAATGTGACACATGCACTGCCCACTCTTTATCACTAGCTGTCAGACAGATGCTTGCAACAGTCGGAGAGGTAGAGTTTCGGAGAAGGACAACGGGGACTATAGAACAGACTGATCAAAAGATATGGAGTGGCAGTCGATTTTTATCGCCAATTGAGACCCGTTTGGTAAGAGCTGAGCTTGTTTCGTTCCTATACACAGTGTTATTTATTACTCATGAATGCCAATATCGTTTGAACTGCTCTTGCGCAATGGATCCCTAAATAGCTGCGTGTTTTCTTTAAGAAAGAGAACCGTTTTATACCTTGGAGACTTTGGAAACTTTACAGAAGAGCAACAAGAGAAATGGAAACTATTTGGGGGAAATCCACTGAATCACAATGATTCAACAATGCCAAACCATTGGTCACAGACGTCAGTTCAATGTCTAGTTTTGAGTTGTCAACTAACGTGAATTCAACCTGAAATCAACAAAACATGTCACCATGTCATGTTGGATTTAGGTCAAAAGTTGGGTGAAAAAAAATCGTTTTCGAGGTTAATTTAGGGACATCAAATTGACATTTTTGCTTGAAATGAGTGGAAAGAACGTTGATTCAACCGGATTTTGCCCAGTGGAATGGGTCTTAACACTTACCATAGCCTTTTCTGCTGCCAAAAAAGGGTGGCTTTGAGAGCTTGAGGGGGCCCACCACAACACTGATAGCCTGACACACAACACACACACACACACACACACACACACACACACACACACACACACACACACACACACACACACACACACACACTGAACCTCGAGTCATGCTGTCGAACGAGAGCTGCGAGAACAGCACCCGTATCCACACGGACGGGAACCCGGTGGTGAGCACGGTGATGTTCATCCTGGGGGTGATGGGGAACTTCATCGCCCTGGCCATCCTGGGGGTCCACCAGAAGGAGCGGCGCACCAAGTCCTCCGTCTTCTGCATCCTGGTGACGGGACTGGCCCTGACTGACCTGCTGGGAACCTGCTTCCTCAGCCCATTGGTGTTTGTGTGCTACGCCCGCCAGCGATCCCTGCTGGGGCTCACTGGGGACCAGGGACTCTGTGGCCTCTTCGCCTTTGCCATGACCTTCTTCGGCCTGGCCTCCATGCTCATCCTCTGTGCCATGGCCGTGGAGCGCTGCCTGGCCATCAGCCACCCCTATTTTTACTCCAAGTGCGTCCGACGCAGCTTCGCCAAGGTGGCCCTCCTGCTTATCTACGTCTTCACCTGCGCCTTCTGTGTTTTGCCATTCTTCGGCTACGGCCGCCACAAGCAGTACTGCCCGGGCACGTGGTGCTTCATCAAGATGGAGGCGGTGGGCGAGGGGGCGGACGAAGAGAGGAAGGTTCTGGCATTCTCGCTGTCCTACGCCTCGGTCATGGCGCTGCTGATTGTGGCGGTGTTTGTGTGCAACGGCTCGGTGATCGTCAGCCTGTGCCGGATGCACCGAAGCCAGATGACACGGCGTGGTTCGGTGGGGAATGGAGGGAGGAAGAGGAAGATGAGTCTGGGCTGGTTCGGACAGGGGGAGGAGGAGATGGACCACCTGATGCTGCTGGCCTCCATGACGGTCATCTTCGTGGTCTGCTCCTTGCCGCTCACTGTGAGTTGACCTCTGACCTCTCTCTCTCTCTCTGACCCATATCCCTGTGCGTTTGTTGTTGTGTGTGTTCGATTATGTGTGTGCATATACGTGTGGCCCCAAGCTATGACTGACACACGTTCTGTGACTTATCTGCAACTCAAACTCTGTGCGACTCGCTGTATTTACTCCCTTTTCCCTTTGGCCGAGTGACCTCTTTCTCTTTTGTGTCTCTTCAATTGTCTTATCCTCTCGGTCTGGATCTCTCTGTATGTGATTCCGTCTGATACCTAAGTCATGACCCTACAGTACACTGTTATACTGTGGCTATTAGACATTCAAAACCACTTCGCTATGCTCCTGTTCTCTCTCTGTACACACATACTGTGTAAACAATGGCATGCCGCGCCATCCCGCTCACTGTTAGATCGCTTTAGTGTCTTGATATTGAAGTGAAAATAAGAACCACAATGCTTTTGAGGAAGCATCCGATGTGGGAGAACTTTGTTCCAAGGATGAAACTGTTTTAAATAAAACAAGCGGGCCTGTCTCGTCTCCTCTACTCCCAATAAGACCGTTCCTTATGACATATCCAATGCCCAGAGGGGTTTGGTTGCGTGGTTGCGTAACCAGACCGTCATTTGGATTGTAAAATAAACCTGACCGTTGGTGTTTTGCTACTCTAATTGAGAGGTGTGTGCTAAACCTGCCAGCCCTGGAGGACTGGATCTGGCCCCTCCCTTCCCAGAGGGCTGTGGGGCGGGTCTCTGCTTGTGGGTGCTGTTCAGTGGGTTTGACACAGAGTTGGGGAGGCACCCTCCTGTCCCTGTCCCTTTTGGCTGTTACCACACACACAGACACAGACACACAGACAGACATATGGACATTTGTTGAAATACTGATATAGTGAGGGTTGAAACCAAAACAATCTATGTTTTGCTGAAAGTCACTGTTTTAGTGTAAAGATATAAGCCTGCTGTCCTTGATTGCATACTGAATAAGCTTGCCAGTTTCCTTTGATTTAAGTTCAATCATTGATTTGTGCTACTAAGTACAGTTGAGTAATGGCATTCCAGTTGCCAAAGTAGTTAAAGAGTAACTCCAAGGAATGAGGATAATTGACTAATGTCAACTGTTGCCCTTTTTCTTTGAGTCATTCCATACCAATCTTCTCCCCGAGGTCTCTCTGCTGCCTGTGGGTAATACTCCATGATGAGACAGACAGATGACAGAGCGGTTTTTAAGGAATTGTCTTGCTGCAGTCTGTCAGGAGCTGTGGTTGATGCCTGGGGGGGGGGGATATGCAGGCACGTCCTGACTCCTGAGTCACTTCTTGAAGCAGACGGCATCCGTGGGGGTAGAATTTCCTCCAACCTCCAGCAATGATTTGGCATACTTGTCGAAATTCAAATCCAACCAAATACTACTAAATGTTGTTTCTCTTTGGCAGTCATTCAATTAGACAAACAATTGTTAGATTGGTAAATTAGTCTAGCCCGCTATCTACACTTGTAGTAATCATGGCCAAATACCGACCAGGCATGCAGGGCACGTTAAGGATGTTAGTCTGCTGATGAATTGAATAGCCTGTTATTAAGGAATCGCCCAACTGACTGACTCACACACCACCTCAAACATGCCACACACTGTGTGTGTGTGTGTGTGTGTGTGTGTGTGTGTGTGTGTGTGTGTGTGTGTGTGTGTGTGTGTGTGTGTGTGTGTGTGTGTGTGTGTGTGTGTGTGTGTGTGTGTGTGTGTGTGTGTGTGTGTGTGTGTGTGTGTGTGACTATGAGTGGATTAGAGTGAGGCAATAGAGGAGTGTGTATGGGATGAGTTCAGTTCAGCACAGTTGCATGTCAATGCAGCAGTCTCTCTCTCCTCCCAGCTAAGCCCTGCTGCTTTGCCTTACAGCCCCAGACCTGTAGTTGAGATGCGGGTTTATAGAGTGTAAGATTGCTGGACCATGATGGACACCTGAGCAAGAGGAGATGCAGGATGGAGGAAAGAAACTACTCGCGTTTCTATGATTCCCTCTTTAATATGGTCGAGTGGCGGTGGGATGGAGAGTCTAGTTTATGTAATTCACTTACCCATCCTGTCAATACTGAGCACACATACGTACAGTAGAGTCCACACACACTTAGACTCACAGGCACGCCGCCGTCTCTCTGTCCAGTTCTTATTTAATGGAACGCAAAAACACGTTGCTGTAACACTGTACGGTAGAGCACAATGCCAGGCGCTGAAGAATAGATGCTTTTTCGTACAGCGGTCTGCTTTCAGTACCGCCACAAGCTCTTAGTGAGGCTTGGCTGGAACACGCGAATGTGAGCGAGACGGAAAGAAGAGATGCATGTGGTGCATTTGGGCTGATAAGAGGAGGATGTGTTAGCTTTCAATCTGTCCACTCTGGAAGGAATGGATGGGGTGAGGGAGGGGGGAGGGAGGGAGATTGAAACCAGAAAAAGAGGAGAAGAGATGAGTAACCAGTTGGACTGGTGCTGCTTGATGCAGTGTAGGTAGGTCATATTCATGGAAAAGGCTCTGTGAAGGCATATATCAATTCTTCAAAGCATTCTGTCATTCTGTCACCAAAAATATTGAACGTTTACAGAAGTACCAAGTAAAGGCAGACCTACCGATTTAGCTAGTGTTTTTACTGAAAGCAATTTAGTTTATGATTTATTAAGTGATTACAATGTGTCATTCGGTTACCAAATCGGTAACAGAATGACCAGAAAATCTGTAACAAAATGACTGCAACTGAATTGGCTACAATGGTAATTCATAGTAGTCACCAAGTCACAAGGTACAGTATAAATAAGTAGAGTATAGGACAGTACAGTAAAGCACACTAGAGTAGAGTACAGTATTATTTAGTGTACTGTACTCTACTTAACAATACAGTACTCTGCACGGCTGTGCTGTGTTCTGCTGTGCTCTACTCCACTGTGCTTACTCTGTGATGTCCAAACGTCTCGACTATAATCATAGACACGTCTATGATTGGTACAGATTTGGTCCATTCCGGACCAACCAAATTTGGTCTTGTTTGGGGGCGGAGCTCATTAGAATAATAGCCAATGTGTAGAATAATACCCAAGCATGAGGATATTACATTTGTCTACCTTCGCGTACCTATTCAGGATATCACCATGAAGTGAATGACATTCATAGTTATGCATTTCTGTATGGTACAGATCAGGGACCCAAGGTGTTCTTCTGTTACCATCATTATGTTATTGCAGAGTTGTTAAACTCATTCCATGGAGGGCCTAGTGTCTGCAGGGTTTTCCTTTCAAGACCTAGACAACCAGGTGAGAGGAGTTCTTTACTAGTTCGTGACCTTAATTCATCAATCAAGTACAGTCTGTGGCCAAAAGTTTTGAGAATGACACAAATATTAATTTCCACAAAGTTTGCTGCTTCAGTGTCTTTAGATATTTTTGTCAGATGTTACTATGGAATACTGAAGTATAATTACAAGCATTTCAAACGTGTCAAAGGCTTTTATTGACAATTACATGAAGTTGATGCAAAGAGTCAACATTTGCAGTGTTCACCCTTCTTTTTCAAGTCCTCTGCAATCTGGCCTGGCATGCTGTCAATTAACTTCTTGGGGATTCATTTCATTTGCAAGGCAAAGAGGGACTTTGCAATTAATTGCAATTCATCTGATCACTCTTCATAACATTCTGGAGTATATGCCAATTGCCATCATACAAACTGAGGCAGCAGACTTTGTAAAAATTAATATTTGTGTCATTCTCAAAACTTTTGGCCACGACTGTACAAGGGTGGTGCGGAAACCCGCAGACACTTGGTCCTCCTTGGAATGAGTTTAACAGGTTTTATCAGATGTTAAATCCACTTCACTTACCGTAGTTCATTAAATTAAAATAGACTTTTTCGAACTCAAAGTGTCCTATCATAGCGGACATCCCCTTCTTTCTGCAGACATCTTTGAATCTTAATTCGGAGTAAATATAGATATTTACAGAATTACTGGAAAACGATGTCACGTGAAAATCCGAGGGAGATTTTAGTGTCATTCTGTAACCACACTTTACATCTGTACAGTTATCAGTGCAATTGTGGTTCGAATAAGATTGGTTCCCCAACACTAAATGGAATCCAGACAGAAAATGTGGTTGTTTCATTACCATCGCAGGCTCAGACCAACATTTGATGATGGAGTCTGTAGGTATTTATAACGTTTGCTTTGTGGTTTATTGAGGAGGCAATTTGTCAGGTGTGAAACGGTGAAAGGTACGACAACGTGTAACAGAACAGGACTGCAGACATTGCACCAGCTGACAAAGTCCCCTTCTAGACTTCTTTTCATGTTTCAATCTGGAGCCTACTTCTCAAATCTGACTCAAGGTCAGTAGCTATGTGCAGTATTGTAATTTGCTGGTCCCTGCCAGACTGTATTTACCTAGGCCTCTTAGCGCTGCCCATATGGCCTTCAATTCCCTTTCACCCTGCTTTGATTTGACATCCTTGCATGTGGTTGCCGAAAGTGGTTTGTGACACGGGGCAGAATGGATTGGTATCGTTAAACAATCGCCCTTGACGCTCTGAGGGCTTATAGCGCGTCACTGTGGCTGATCTATCACACTGAGATGTGACTGTGTTTTGGGATGCTGTTTGTGTATGTAATACATCTGTCTGATGTGTATAAGAGCGGAAGTCCTTTTTTCTCTGGTGAACATTCGATGGTCTGATGCTTTTATCGATTTGGTTGTAAATGTCATTGGTTATTTCTAGTGCCTTGCAAAAGTATTCAGACCCTGTTCATTTCTTCACACTTTGTTGTGTTACAAAGTGGGATTCAAATAGATTTCATTGTCCTTTTGGTCAACAAAATACTCATGTTAAAGTGGAAGATTATTCATATTTTTTTTTTTAAAGATGAATAGAAAATCAAATAAATCAAATATAGTTGTTGCATAAGTATTCAACCCCTTTGTTTAACCAAGCCTAAATTAGTTGAGGTGTAAAATGTGGCTTAACAAATCACATAAAAAGCTACATGGACATAATAGGGGCTGACATGGTTTTTAAATGCTATGTGGATTTTTTTATTTTTTAAGAAGTTCATACCAAGAATATTTTTTCTCGTTGATTTTGAATTTTAAGACCACTTTAAAAAAATACAAAATACAGGGAATGCCAAATCTGAATCTGCAAAGCTGTCATGAAGACAAAGGGTGGCTACTTTGAAGAATCTCAGGTATATAATATATGCATTTATATTTAATATATTATTTCATAGTTTTGATGTCTTCACTAATGTACAATGTAGAAAATAGTACAAATAAAGAAAAACTGTATTTCCATTCATTTTTTCCCAACTGGTACCATGGGGACATTCAGACGAGTATTGTGAGGCCTGTGGGCATCCTAGAGCTGGGAGATTGGCTGGACAGACTTCAGACCAGTCCCATCTTTCCATAGAGGGGTCATAATAGTTTGTAGGCCAAAAAGTTTGGATGCTATGGATGATTTTGTGAGAAGACCGATTTTTCGGGTGTCTCATGGTCTGACAAACACCGCTCTAGCTCTGTCCCCTTTCAACACAGATGTCTCATGGCTCTGTCAAACACCAGATGTCTCGATGTCTGACAAACACCGCTCTAGCTCTGCTCTAGCTCTGTCCCCTTTCAACACAGATGTCTCGTGGTCTGACAAACACCGCTCTAGCTCTGTCCCCTTTCAACACAGATGTCTCGTGGTCTGACAAACACCGCTCTAGCTCTGTCCCCTTTCAACACAGATGTCTCGTGGTCTGACAAACACCGCTCTAGCTCTGTCCCCTTTCAACACAGATGTCACACCGCTCTAGCTCTGTCCCCTTTCAACACAGATGTCTCGTGGTCTGACAAACACCGCTCTAGCTCTGTCCCCTTTCAACACAGATGTCTCGTGGTCTGACAAACACCGCTCTAGCTCTGTCCCCTTTCAACACAGATGTCTCGTGGTCTGACAAACACCGCTCTAGCTCTGTCCCCTTTCAACACCACAGATGTCTCGTGGTCTGACAAACACCGCTCTAGCTCTGTCCCCTTTCAACACAGATGTCTCGTGGTCTGACAAACACCGCTCTAGCTCTGTCCCCTTTCAACACAGATGCGGAAGTGCGACATCAGTGGATGCGATGGATTGAGACGCATCCAGTGCAAATAACTAAATGCAAAAATGCAAAAAAAACCATCTGTAGCTTGCAGTGCATTCGGAAAGTATTCAGACCCCTTCCCTTTTTCCACATTTTGTTATGTTACAGCTGTATTCTAAAATGTATTAAATTTTTTTCCCCTTAATCAAGTATTCAGATACTTTACTAAGTACTTTGTTGGCAGCAATTACAGCCTTCAGTCTTTTAGGTTTGACGCTACAAGCTTGGTGCACCTGTATTTGGGGAGTTTCTCCCATTCTTCCCTGCAGATCCTCTCAAGCTTTGTCAGGGTGGATGGAGAGGGTCGCTTCCACAGCTATTTTCTGGTCTCTCCAGAGATGTTAGATCGGGTTCAAGTCCAGGCTTGGGCTGAGCCACTCAAGGACATTCAGAGACTTGTCCCGAAGCCCCTCCTACGTTATCTTGGCTGTGTGCTTAGGGTCATTGTCCTGTTGGAAGGAGACCTTTTGCCCCAGTCTGAGGTCTTGAGCACTCTGGAGAAAACTCCTTCTATTTAAGAATGATCGAGGCCACTGTGTTCAATGTGGCAGAAATGTTTTGGTACACTTCCCCAGAAGTGTGCCTCGATACAATCCTGTCTCGGAGCTCTACGGACAATTCCTTCCACCTCATGGCTTGGTTTTTGCTCTGACATGCACTGTCAACAGCACTGTCAACCTTATATAGACAGGTGTGTGCCTTTCCAAATCATGTCCAATCAATTGAATTTACCACAGGTTGACTCCAATCAAGTTGTAAAAACATCTCAAGGATGATCAATGGAAACAGGATGCACCTGAGCTCAATTTCGAGTCTAATAGCAAAACGTCTGAATACTTATGAGAACAAGGTATTTCTGTTTACTATTTTTAATACTTTTGCAATAATTTTTCTATTGACACAAAACATGTAAAACGAAATGTCAGCAAGACCTGGGAGAAGCAATTGATGACGATGAATGGATACAGGTATGTTAGAATGCCCAGTCATGTTCATATCATCTCAGACATCAATTTATGCAGTTCAAGACCATCCATAGAGGGTAGTAACTGCCAGTGAAACTGAATAGCATGCACTCAGAAATGTTATTATCCTGCTGGAGGTGTTAAGCACAAAAGGGGACATATTTAAATATATATATATTTAACCTTTATTTAACTAGCCAAGTCAGTTAAGAACAAATTCTTATTTGTAATGACAGCCTACCTGATACCATATGTTGAGGTCATGTGAAGGCTGGCTGAATTCTGGCAAAGAGTATGTCCGTTTATCTCAGCATGTCTACGGATTCTGCCTTCTCCCCGTTTTCATTTGCTTTGAAATGTTGATACTGGAGACTGTTATCAGAAGGAACGGTGTAACCAAGCATTTAAAGTGGCTAATAAATGCATTGCCATTCATTGGAAGGTTGGTTATCCTCCCATAATGTATGGATGAAATGTCAAGTTTATGTACAGTACCACTAGATTTGCTTTGAGATTGAGGGTATACTGTGCAACTTTCATAAGGTCTGGAATCCTTATGTGGAATACTGTACGACAAAAGGAGTTTGCATTGAAAACATGTCCACGTAAGGGGAGATTTAGGCAATCCTTAGCTGCTGGGCTGCTCATTCCTGGTTCTGGGAGTCTGCTGTACTGTTGACAGTCTGAAACACTCTGAAACACCTGAAACCAATAATGAATGTTTCACTAAGATCCTAAAGCTGAGTGGGGTGTGTTGGGTTGGGGCGCTGCAGGGCTGTGGACCCATAGGGGCAGGACGAGGTGACCCATATTGTGTGCAAGTAAAAAGAGCTCTACAGTACTATGATGCCTATGATATGAATTATATGGAGGGTGAAATGGTTTTGTGTGTTAATATGTGGGTGTAGGTGTATGTGTTCAACTTTTGTTTTGCAAACCTTTCCCTTGAGGCATAAAACCAAAAAAACATGGGTGGGAAGTTGTGTAGGGGGCTCGGATTGGCTGGGCAGTCTGACTGAAATTTGATATAAAGCAGGTATTCTCAAACTGGGGGGGTACACACAATGCTGTCGGGGGTACCCCAAATAAAAATGTGAATCACATTTAAAAAAATATATATAAATCTATTTTTTAAATAATTAATAATTCTTCACATTTTCAAACAGTCCATTTATATTTTCCAACAGTTCTGGAGAACTTATTTGTAGCTTTTAATCTTGTTAAATGAATTTATCTTATTAACACTTTGTTCTAGCTAGCTATTTGTGTAGGTAGCTATCAAGTAAACCCCAGATCGCCTGAGTAGCCTCGTTTCACTGCCAAAAATCAAATTAAACCAGCTAGTGTTCAGCAAAATAACAACACAATGTCAAATACAGGTAGCCTAGTCGAATAATTAACATCCAATCACATTAACCGTTACTCTTTCTCAGGAATTCCACTAACTGTCCGTATGTAACCAAACGTAACTGCTGCTGATGGCGCAAAAGTCATGACAGGGAGACATAGTGGAGTGGTAACGCACGTGCAAGCAGTTGCTCCCAACGCCACTTGGGTACACTGCAGCATCCACCGAGAGGCTCTTGCTGCCAAGGGAATGCCTGAAATCTTAAAGACATTTTGGACACCACGGTGAAAATTGTTAACTTTGTTAAAGCATGGTCCCTGAACTCTCGTGTATTTTCTGCACTATGCAATGAAATGGGCAGCGACCATGTAAAGCTTTTACAACATAAGTGCGCTGGTTATCAAGGGGCAAAGTATTGACACATTTTTTTATATTGAGAGATGAGCTTAAAGTTTTATTTTACTGATCATCATTTTCACTTGTCTGACCACTTGCATGATTTCGAGTTTCTCACAGGACTGGCCTATCTGGGTGATGTTTTTTCTCACCTGAATGATCTGAATCTAGGATTACAGGGACTCTCCACAACTATATTCAATGTGGGTTGACAAAATTGAGGCTATGATTAAGAAGTTGGAGCTCTTCTCCGTCTGTATTAACAAGGACAACACACAGGTATTTCCATCATTGTATGATTTTTTTTGTGTGCAAATGAACTGAAGCTTAATGTAATAATGTCAAATGTGATACAGCGAAGCACCTGAGTGAGTTAGGTGCAAAGTTACAGAGGTACTTTCCCGAAAAGGATGACACAAACAACTGGATTCGTTATCCCTTTCATGCCCTGCCTCCAGTCCACTGACTGATATCTGAACAAGAGAGCCTCATCGAAATTGCAACAAGCGGTTCTGTGAAAATTTGAATTTATTCAGAGGCCATTGCCAGATTTCTGGATTGGGCTGCGCTCAGAGTATTCTGCCTTGGCCAATCACGCTGTTAAGACACTGATACCCTTTGCAACCATGTACCTATGTGAGAGTGGATTCTCGGCCCTCAGTAGCATTTAAACTAAATAGAGGCACAGACTGTGTGTGGAAAATTATTTAATAAGACTGAGACTCTCCAATACAACCCAACATTGCAGAGTTACAGTGGGGCAAAAAGTATCTAGTCAGTCACCAATTGTGCAAGTTCTCCCACTTAAAAAGATGAGAGAGGCCTGTAATTTTCATCATAATTACACTTCAACTATGACAGACAAAATGAGAGAAAAAAATCCAGAAAATCACGTTGTAGGATTTTTAATGAATTTGCAAGATTTCTGGCTCTCACAGAAGGCTCCTCTGTCCTCCACTTGTTACCTGTATTAATGGCACCTGTTTGAACTTGTTATCAGTATAAAAGACACCTGTCCACAACCTCAAACAGTCACAATCCAAACTCCACTATGGCCAAGACCAAAGAGCTGTCAAAGGACACCAGAAACAAAATTGTAGACCTGCACCAGGCTGGGAAGACTGAATCTGCCATAGGTAAGCAGCTTGGTTTGAAGAAATCAACTGTGGGAGCAATTATTAGGAAATGGAAGACATACAAGACCATTGATAATCTCCCTCGATCTGGGGCTCCATGCAAGATCTCACCCCGTGGGGTCAAAATGATCACAAGAACGGTGAGCAAAAATCCCTGAACCACACGGGAGGACCTAGTGAATGACCTGTAGACAGCTGGGACCAAAGTAACAAAGCCTACCATCAGTAACACACTACGCCGCCAGGGACTCAAATCCTGCAGTGCCAGACGTGTCCCCCTGCTTAAGCCAGTACATGTCCAGGCCCGTCTGAAGTTTGCTAGAGAGCATTTGGATGATCCAGAAGAAGATTGGGAGAATGTCATATGGTCAGATGAAACCAAAATATAACTTTTTGGTAAAAACTCAACTCGGGACCAGGACGACTGATCCGTGTGAAGGAAAGAATGAATGGGGCCATGTATCGTGAGATTTTGAGTGAAAACCTTCTTCCATCAGCAAGGGCATTGAAGATGAAATGTGGCTGGGTCTTTCAGCATGACAATAATCCCGAACACACCACCCGGGCAATGAAGGAGTGGTTTCCTAAGAAACATTTCAAGGTCCTGGAGTGGCCTAGCCAGTCTCCAGATCTCAACCCCATAGAAAATCTTTGGAGGGAGTTGAAAGTCCATGTTGCCCAGCAACAGCCCCAAAACATCACTGCTCTAGAGGAGATTTGCATGGAGGAATGGGCCAAAATACCAGCAACAGTGTGTGAAACCTTGTGAAGACTTACAGAAAACGTTTGACCTCTGTCATTGCCAACAAAGGGTATATAACAAAGTATTGAGATAAACTTTTGTTATTGACCAAATACTTATTTTCCACCATAATTTGCAAATAAATTCATAAAAAATCCTACAATGTGAGTTTCTGGATTTTTTTTCTCATTTTGTCAGTCATAGTTAAAGTGTACCTATGATGAAAATTACAGGCCTCTCTCATATTTTTAAGTGGGAGAACTTGCACAATTGGTGGCTGACTAAATACTTTTAGCCCGACTGTGTGCATCCTTTCAAGCACACCCTTCTCATTAACCTGTGGTGAGTTATTCACAATTTTCGATGAACAAATAAGGTTTTATATGTAAGATGGTTAAACAAAGGGCAAAATGATTGATTATTATTATTTGTGCCCTGGTCCTATAAGAGCTCTTTGTCACTTCCCACAAAGCTTTGTTGTGACAAACTCACACTCATTCTTATGTTTTAATAAATGTATCGTATAACATTTGAGAGTGCGCTGACCCTGGTGCTAGAGGGGGTACACAGCTGGAGGTTGAATGTTTTAAGGGTTACGGGACTATAAAAAGTTTGGGAACCACTGGTGTAAAGCACAGTGGTAATAGATTGGGTATTCAACAAACTTTTGGCTGTCTTGAGTGGGTGAAAATAGGTTCCAATCAAAGTATCAACCAAATTGTGTCGAATTGTGATGAGTGTAATTCACCCAGATGAAAAAGATACTATAGTATACTATGGTAGAAATACTATAGTATTCACTGGAGTGTTTTTGTGGATTTTACTGTAGTATTCACTGTAGTGTTTTGAAAAGTTAAGTCTGCAAATGACATAACTGTAGTGTACTGTAGTATTTACAGTTTACTATAGTATAAATACTTACTGTAGAATTTTTGCAAATTGTAGTATGCTGCAGTATTTACTG
The DNA here is from genome assembly GCF_021184085.1 of Oncorhynchus gorbuscha. Taxonomy (NCBI): domain Eukaryota; kingdom Metazoa; phylum Chordata; class Actinopteri; order Salmoniformes; family Salmonidae; genus Oncorhynchus; species Oncorhynchus gorbuscha. The sequence goes on along the minus strand of NC_060191.1, from coordinate 35,084,210 downwards.
TACTGTTTTTGAGGAGATTAGCAACATTTCCATAACCTGTAGGACTGAGGTCTGCATGGATAGGTCAGAGCGTCTGCTCTTTTCTACAAGCTAAGACAACCTCTTATCCCTCTGTCAGTGTGATAAGAGGTTAAGAATGCAAGTTGATCATAACAAACCACATTTAAGGGAGAAAGATGTGGGAGTGCAGCCGTGCATGGTCCATTGTTTTGGTCTGTGTGCTATTGCTCAAGGGCACATTAACAGATTTTTCACCTAGTCGGCTTGGGGACCTTTCGGGTTACTGGCCCAACGCTGTTAACCACTAGGCTACCTGCTTCCCCTGCTTGCATACCTTATCCTGCTGTTGTCACAGTTCTGCATATCTAGTTTGGAGTCTTCCGGAGAGTAGATGTGCTCTGTGAAAGAGCTAACAAACCCACTTCCAAGACCTCTCCTCCTCCTGTTATTTCCTTACTATATATGGTTAACACATGCCCACTCATCTGACAAGGCCAGACTAATAGCCTGCCTGTAGCGTGCCTTTCACCTCATTGACCCTCACCCCTATCCGTCCCCCGTACGTCCCTTAATCGCCCTCTAGGGAACTACCCACATGGAAAAAATACTATAGAATACTACAGTACTTACTATAGAATTCTATAGTAAACTGCAGTATACTGTAGAATACCAAACTACACTGTAGTATCCCTCGATCATGTGTACTTACTATAGAATGTTGTAGTATACTGTAGAGTACTACAGTAAATACTACAGTGTTATCTGGAGACAAAAACAACTACTAGTAAATACTACAGTAATGTCTGAAAAAAATAGTACAGACCCCCAAAATACTACACTTTTTAAAATGATAGTAAATACTACAGTATATAGACTATAAATACTACCTCCACCATATCGCAGTTTGTGACACCATAAGTAGGAAACCTACATGCCAAGTGTAGGCCATATTGATTTCCCTACAGGTTATTGAAAATGTGGTCTTTTACTATTTCTCCAGTAGGTTTCCTGAAGGAGAAAGCCTCCACTTCTGTGTCAAAAATGTTTAAAAAAATACTATAGTATATACTACGATCTGCAAAAACACAATTAATTACTATAGTATAAACTACAGTTTTCTTTTACTACAGTATTTATACTATAATTAACTATACATACAGTATACTATAATCTACAAAGACCCTACATTAATTACTACAGTTTTCTTTTACTACAGTATTTATACTAGAGTTAACTGTATATATATATTTTTTATTTATTTAAACAGGCAAGTCATTTAAGAACAACTTCTTATTTACTACGACGGCCTTGGAACAGTGGGTTTAACTGCCTTGTTCAGGGGCAGAACGCTCTTGTCGGCTCAGGGATTCGATTTAGCAGCCTTTCGGTTACTGGCCCAACGCTCTAACCACTAGGCTTCCTGCCGCCCCTAAATATACTTCAGCCAATACCACAGTAAAGTCAGCAAAAACACCACAGTGAATACTATAGTATTTAAACCATGGTATACTATGTTTTTTTTTTCTTCTTCTCGTGCAGGTGAAGCATCAGCACTTTAGGTTACTCATCAATACAGAGAGCAATAGAGGGCGGGGTTGAAATGAGGAAAGAGGGACATGGGATCAGAACACTTTAGTGTACAGTAAGCACAAAAGTGTTGAAATGTTCACATTGGCGCCGACATACGCAAAACCACTATCAACATCGGTCCAAACCACGATTTAGGGCCCATCCAAAAGATGCTTTGGTTGAATGACTCAGGTTCTAGATTGATGTTTCGTACTGTGCCTTGCTCAGCAGTACAATATTGACCTGTTCTTCTGCGATTGTTGTGTCTGTGACCTCCGTAACGTTCAAAGGATCGTTTGTTAATGGCTTTTGCAATGTTCCAATGAATGTTCCGTTGCCTATATGTTGTACAGCCGTTGAGGCTTAACGTGCCTTGGTCGTGGATGCCAGCCTGAGAAATGTCCTTCTCCTTCAGTCTGGAAATTCCAACGTAATCGCACGAACTGAGCAGATCCCGACTGTGGGATCTGTCACGCCTGCTCCCGCTCCCCCTCCCTGGCGCTCGAGGGCGCCAAGCTACCCGTCTTTACACGCACCTGGCACCATCATTACGTTTGTTGGATACACCTGGACTCCTTCACGTGGCTGATTGCCCCTGTATATATCTGTCTGTTCCTCGGTGGTGTTCCCTGTGTGTCCGCGTTAAATGCTTGTCATGTGTTCCTGTCCAGACGCTGTTCCTGTTCCGTTTCATGTCCGTCGGCTATTAAACCTTCACTCCCTGTACCTGCTCCTCATCTCCTGCGTCGATCCTTTTCAGGATCTGAGTGGGAAGGAAGACAGAATCCCAGTGTGACGCCGAGGCTACTTTGAGCAAAGATTAGCTTGTAAGGTAAGGAGAGCTGTTTGCTGTTCTCTGTTAATGTGATGCCAACTTGGGCCTTTAGAAAAGGCATTCGCCGGCTCAATAATAGCTAGTGTTGCATGTGTGGGGAGACGTCATCCAATCATGGATCCATATGAAAGTTCAGGCCTTACTGGATGGAGAGAATCCTGTAACGGGGAGGGTGAGTGAAACACTTAGACAAGCCAGAGCCTCCATTTAGTCCCAGGTGCTCTAGGCAGGGTTTAAAGAAATCGAGAACCCTATTGTCAGGCTCATCCAGGTCGCTGGTGGAAAGGTCGCCGCTGTGTCGTGATGATAAAAAGCTAGCCAGCAGGCTCTCTGTGTATGTCTCCACCCTCTAGATCCAGTAGTAATTGCTGTGTCCACAGGCTCCCAGGCACAGCTTTAAATGCTGTTGTGTTATGTCTCAGTGAAAGACAATGTTCTGTTTAGTCTAAATAACTAATTGCTAACCGACAACTGGTTCAGATGGGTTTGGCAGTGCACAGACTCGGCCACCACAGACGGGGTGACGTTTGGTGCGTCACACTTTCCACCTGCCCCTGTACCCACACATCCGACGTGTGGCACAGAGAGGGGTTAACGTAAACGCATCACAGGAGCAGAAAGGATATATCCTGCAGGGTAAATGTCCACGCGCCCACCCTTTCTCGTTGGCATCAAGACAATGATTGGCAGTGGTGAGCTGTTGCGTGGAGATCTTGAACAGATATGGCACAGAGAGAAAAAGAGGGTGGAACTGGAACTGAGGTAGAGAGAGAGAGAGAGAGAGAGAGAGAGAGAGAGAGAGAGAGAGAGAGAGAGAGAGAGAGAGAGAGAGAGAGAGAGAGAGAGAGAGAGAGAGAGAGAGAGAGAGAGAGAGAGAGAGAGAGAGAGAGAGAGAGAGAGAGAGAGAGAGAGAGAGAGAGAGAGAGAGAGAGAGAGAGAGAGAGAGAGAGAGAGAGAGAGAGAGAGAGAGAGAGAGAGAGAGAGAGAGAGAGAGAGAGAGAGAGACTATTATTGCGATTGAGAAAGGCCACCGTAGGCAGACCTGGCTCTCAAGAGTAGACAGGCTATGTGCTCACTGCCCACAGAATGAGGTGTAAAACTGAGCTGCACTTCCTAACCTCCTGCCAAATGGACGACAATATTAGAGACACATATTTCCCTCAGATTACACAGATCCACCAGAGAATTTGAAAACGAAGCCAATTTTGATAAACGTCACCATGAGCCATCGCCTCATAGTAGCCGGCAAACATGATGCCACCCTGTTAGTCCTTAATGACCTCTGGCAGCCCGGCTTCTTCGCTAAGAGGTGGAGCAATCGGCTGAAGTCCTGCATATGCTGATCAATGGATGGCTCGGGACTTGTTTGTTAGTTTCCTTCCAAACAGGAGGTCCTGACCATCTGGTGGTGTGTTTTGGGGTAGAGATTGATCTGTTGGTCTGGTGGATGAAGGGAGTGGTAGATACATTGCTGTTTTTACAGAGGTTGTGGTGGGCAGTAATATTTGATATGCGAATATACAGTATATTGTAAATACATTACATGCGACTCGTAATAAGACCAAGTGGTTGGCCTATTAAAATGCTTATATGACTCCATAAAGATAATTAGCAATATGCAAGAGACCATGGTTGTGTTACGGTAATAGGCAATAAATAAATGTCTGACAATGGAATTCTAAATACAAGTGTATTTAATTACTCCGTAAAAATGAATGATTCACATACAAGGGAGAGAGAGAGAGAGAGAGAGAGAGAGAGAGAGAGAGAGAGAGAGAGACCACCACAGCAGTTCAAGAACAAAAAAGGGCTAAAACAATGAAGCTAAGACCCTTAAGTGTGCATGTACAAAATGTCTCTCTCTCTCTTGCTGTCTCTCTCTCTCGCTCTCTGTGTCTGTCTGTCTCTCTCTGTCTCTCTCTCTTTCTCTCTGTCTGTCTCTCTCTCTCTCCGTGTCTCTGTCTGTGTCTGTCTCTCTCTCTCCGTGTCTCTGTCTCTGTCTCTCTCTCTCTCTCTCTCTCTCTCTCTCTCTCTCTCTCTCTCTCTCTCTCTCTGTATCTCTCTCTCTCTCCTCTGTCTCTGTCTGTCTCTCTCTCTCTCTCTCTCTCTGTCTCTGTCTCTGTCTCTGTCTCTCTCTCTCTCTCTCTCTGTATCTCTCTCTCTCTCTCTGTATCTCTCTCTCTGTGTCTCTCTCTCTCTCTGTCTGTCTGTCTGTGTCTCTCTCTGCATGGGAAACATATGTTAACATTGCCAAAGCAAGTGAAGTAGATAATAAACAAAAGTTAAATAAACATTACACACACAGAAGTCCCGAAAGTATACATACAGTGTTGTAACGATGTGCAAAAAGTACAAAAGGGAAAATAAATAAACATAAATATGGGTTGTATTTACAATGGTGTTTGTTCTTCACTGGTTGTCCTTTTCTTGTGGCAACAGATCACAAATCATGCCTCTGTGATGGCACACTTCCTTAAGTTTGGATCAGTCACAGGCGTCAGGTATTCTGTCACTGTGTACACTCTGTTTAGGGCCAAATAGCATTCTAGTTTGCTCTGTATTTTTGTTAATTGACAGATTAGAAATAATAATATTTTTGTTTTCTCATGATTTGGTTGGGTCTAATTGTGTTGCTGTCCTGGGGCTCTGTGGGGTCGGTTTGTATTTGTGAACAGAGCCCCAGGACCAGCTTGCTTAGGGGACTCTTCTCCAGGTTCATCTCTCTGTAGGTGATGGCTTTGTTATGGACGGTTTACAATTGCTCTGAAAAAGAGATTTTGATTAACAAGTCATACAAAAAAACATGTAAAAATGATAGCTGTCAAAATGATTGCCAACCCTGTTTTCAATACTCTGGCAGCCTCGCCTTGTAAGGATAAGACCTATTGGAAAATGCATTGGGAGGGACCTTAGAACGGAGTTCTCAAACGTTTTGGGTCCGGGGACGCCTATTGTGATAGTACATTCAGCAGCGCCCCCCCATAATCAGAACACCACTTGAGTGAGTTCAAAATAGCATACAAGGAGTTTTACTATTACTTTGGCAGTACATGGCTGGATGAACCACGTCTCAGGCCCTGGGAAGAAAATGTTGTCTGCAGTTTTCAAGCTAATTGTCCTGATATTCTGCACATTTTGTCATGGGGCAGAGAGAGGGAGAAAAACATCTTTTTTTTAAAGCTTAAATTACAGTGCATTTATTTTAAAAAACAAGGGAATTTTAAGGGAATTCAAGAAGTATTGAGTTGAAAAATGTATCATTGGCGGTCTACTGTGGATACCAATATCCCGGTGAGCCTCCAAGGCCATTGTTGCCCAGGGTTAAGAACATACATTGTAGATTGAAGGAGATACAGTGCCTTCAGAAAGTATTCACACCCCCATTTTCCCCCCACATTTGGTTGTGTTACAGCCTGAATTTTAGAATGGGGTTAAATAGAGATGTGTCGTCACTGGCCTACATAAAGTCCAAGTGGAATTATGCAATTTAAAATGAAATACTGAAATGTCTTGAGTCAATAAGTAGTCAACCCCTTTTGTTATGGCAAGTCTAAATAAGTTGAGGAGTAGAAACGTGCTTAAAAAGCCACATAATGAGTTGCATGGACAAATTGCTTTGCCACGTTCTTTTAATGTATTACCACCGAGTTTCTAAACCCGGAGGAGGCACGATGTCGTGAGACGTCCAGAAACACTTCTGAAACAGACCAAACAGACCAGGCCTGGGGGTTTCTGGGTTCGAGAAGTCAATGAGAGAAGTGAACATTTCCTCCTTTAGTTCGTTCATTATCTCCAACACAACCTGCATTCGGGGGCCCAATGTCTTAAGTGGTTGAACATGTTATTACTCTAACCGTGTGATAGTGACAAACTGACACGTTTTCCTTTTGTTGTTGTTGTTGTTGTCAAAAACGACTTTATATCAAAGGAGTGACTTGATTTGACAGCCTGCACATGTGCAGTTCAGCTCTACACTCTGAGAACAAAAGGTGTTATCTAGAACCAAAAGGTTATTCGGCTGTCCCCATAGGAGAACCCTTTGAATAACTCTTTTGATTCCAGGTAGAACCCTTTCTGTTCCAGGTAGAACCCTTTTGGGTTCCGTTTAGAACCCTCTCCACAGAGGGTTCTACCTGCAATCCAAAATATTTCTACCTGGAACCAAAAAGCGTTCTACCTGGAACCAAAAAAGGTTATCCTATGGGGATGGCCGAAGAACCCTTTTGGAACCCTTTTTTTCTAAGAGTGTAGATGACTGTTAAACTCAATGACATGTTGCTACTCATGATCTTAGCTAGCCGACATCGCCCGCAAGTCTGATCGGGGATTTCTATTGGAGAAGCAGTTTTATCTTCAATACCAAAGTTCAAACTTGTACTTTGGTATTACTTTATTGCCTTGTTGCAAACAGGATGCATGGAATAACTAACTCTGTCAGTTAGGTTTGTATTGTGGAGTAACTACCACGTTGTTGATCCATCCTCAATTCTCTCCTATCACAGCCATTCAACTCTGTAACTGTTTTAAAGTCACCATTGGCCTCATGTTGAAATCCATGAGCTTCCTTTGCAGCAACTGAGCTAGGAAGGACGCCTGTATCTTTGTAGTGACTGGGTGTATTGATACTCGCTACTCAAGCTCTTCAGAGACCCATCCCTGCTGTGTGTGACGCAAGACCAGGTCTGTGTTGCAGGCTGGTGTATTTGTTATGGATCCCCATTAGCTGCTGCCTTGGCATCAGCTACTATTCCTGGGGTCTCGCAAAATTAAGGCAGTTATACAATTGTAAAAACATTAGAATACATTCATTACAGAATCCACAACACACTTAAGTGTGTGCCCTCAGGCCCATATTCCACTACCATACATCTACAATGCAAAATGTATGTGTATGTGTGTGTATAGTGCGTACGTTATCATGCGTTTGTATGCGTGTCTGTGTCTGTTTGTGTTACTTCACAGTCCCCGCTGTCCATAAGGTGTTTTTTACCTGCTTTTTAAATCTGATTCTACTGCTGCATCAGTTACCTGATGTGGAATAGAGTTACATGTAGTCATGGCTCTATGTAGTACTGTGCGCCTCCCATAGTCTGTTCTGGACTTGGGGACTGTGAAGAGACCTATGGTGGCATGTCTTGTTGGGTATGCATGGGTGTCAAAGCTGTGTGATAGTATTTTAAACAGACAGCTCGGTACCTTCAGCTTGTCATTACCTATTTTTGTAAATCTCTCTTCCACTTTGAGCCAGGAGAGATTGACATGCATTTCATCAATGCTAGCTCTCCATGTACTTTTAAGGGCCAGCTGTGCTGCCCTGTTCTGAGCCAACTGCAATTTTCCCAAGTCCCTCTTTGTGGCACTTGACCACACGACTGAACATTAGTCCAGGTGCGACACAACCAGGGCCTGTAGGATCTGCCTTTTTGATAGTGTTGTTAAAAAGTCAGAGCAGCGCTTTATTATAGACATCTTAGCTAATGTTGTATCAATATGTTTTGACCAGGACAGTTTACAAACCAAGGTTACTCCAAGCAGTTTTGTCACCTCAACTTGCTCAATTTCCACATTTATTCATTACGAGATGTAGTTGAGGTTTAAGGTTTAGTGAATGATTTGTCCCAAATACAATGCTTTTAGTTTCAGAAATATTTAGGACAAACTTATTTTTTCGTACCCATTCCGAAACTAACTGCAGCTTTTGTTAAGTGTTGCAGTTATTTCAGTCGCTGTAGTAGCTGACGTGTATAGTGTTGAGTCATCCGCATACATAGACACACTGGCCTTATTCAAAGCCAGTGGCATGTCGTTAGTAAAGATTGAAAAAAGCAAGGGGCCTAAAGAGCTACCCTGGGGAATTCCTGCTTCTCCCTGGATTATGTTTGAAAGGCTTCCATTAAAGAACACCCTCTGTGTTCTGTTATACAAGTAACTCTTTATCCACATTATAGCAGGGGGTGTAAAGTCATAACACAAACGTTTTTCCAGCAGCAGAATATGATCGATAATGTCAAAAGCTGCACTGAAGTCTAACAAGACACCCCCCACAATAATTTTATCAGCAATTTCTCTCAGCCAGTAATTTGTGTATGTGACGTGCTTGTTGAATGTCCTTCCCTATATGCGTGCTGAAAGTCTGTTGTCAATTTGTTTACTGTGAAATAGCATTGTATCTGGTCAAACACAAATTTGTCCAGAAGTTTACGAAGGGTTGGTAACAGGCTGATTGGTCGGCTATTTGAGCCAGGGCTTTATTATTCTTGGATAGCGGAATGCCTTTAGCTTCCTTCCAGGCCCGAGGGTACACACTTTCTAGTAGGCTTAAATTGAAGATGTGGCATATAGGAGTGGCAATATTGTTCGCTATTATCCTCAGTAAATTTCCATCCAGGTTGTCAGACCCCGGTGGCTTATATTTTATTCACCTCTTCTACACTGACTTTATGGAATTTAAAAGTACAATTATTTTCTTTCAGAATTTGGTCAGATATACATGGATATGTAGTGTCAGCGTCCCTAAGTTTGTTTATCTTGCCAATGAAAAAGTCATTAAAGTAGTTGACAATTATAGACGGTTGATACACAGTGGGTTTTGTGATAAATGAGCCAACTGATTCAATGAATGATCGAGCCGCGTTGGCTTTTTTCCCCCAAAATGTTTATTTAAGGTGCTCCAAAGCGTTTTGCTCTCATTCTTTATATCGTTTATCTTTGCTTCATAGCATAGTTTATTTTTTATTTAGCTTAGCCACATGATTTCTTAATTTGCAGTACGTTTGCCAATCAGTTGGGCTGCCAGACTTATTTGCCATACCTTTTGCCTCATCCCTCTCAACCATACAATTTTTCAATTCCTCATCAATCCAAGGGGATTTTACAGTCATTTTCGTAATGAGTACATGCTTATTAGTAACTGGAATAAGCAATTTCATAAATGTGTCAAGTGCAGGGTCTGGTTGCTCCTCATTACACACCACAGACCAGCAAATACTCTTTACATCATCAACATATGAATCACTAAAAAAATGTATTGTATGACCTCTTATACACTATATTGGGCCCAGCCTTTGGAACTTTGGTTTTCCTAGATACGGCTATTATATTGTGATCACTACATCCTATGGATTTGGATAATGCTTTAAAGCAAATTTCTGCAGCATTAGTAAAGATGTGATCAATACACGTTGATGATTTCATTAGACCACCAAGTGCTAACAGTGCTGTTTGTTACTACCCTGGTAGGTTGACTGATAACCTGATCCAGGTTGTATGCACTGGTTAGAGTTTGACGTTTTTTCTTGAGTGGGCAGCTTGATGAGAGCCAGTCAATATTTAGATCACCCAGAAAATATACTACTCTGTTAATATCACATACATTATCATGCATTTCACACATATTATCCAGATACTGACTGTTAGCACTTGGTGGTCCATAGCAGCTTCCCACAACAATGGGCTTTAGGTGAGGCAGATGAACCTGTAGCCATATTACTTCAACAGTATTTAACATTATATCGTCTCTAAGCTTTACAGGAATGTGGTTCTTTATGTAGACCACAACACAGCCCCTGTTTGCACTTCTGTCTTTTTGGTAGATGTTATAACCATGTATTGCTACCACTGTATCATCAACGGTGTTAATCTAAGTGAGTTTCGGAGATAGTCAGAATATGAATGTCATCTGTTACAAGGTGTGGTAGGTGAAGTGTGGCTGCAATGGGTGAGATTAGGGGAGATTTTATGACACACGGGGAGATTCATAGCTCTTAATCTAAATATGCCGCTCAACTGATTGAGAATGTGAAATCTCCCTCCTACTCGTTTCTTTCCCACGCATACTACACCACATACAAACCCATCACTCAATTTCTGTCCTCCTTTTATTCTCCTTTGGCTCGTATACATTTTCCCAGAGCCTTTTGTTCATTGGTCAAAACCGAGGTTGTTGGCACGGTCTTGTCTGCACCTTTGAAGCACCACAACTTTGAGTTTATGCCCCTGTGTTCACCTTTACTGGTGGTTGACTCTAATAAGACGTCCGGATCCTGGTTCAAACTATTGTTTGAGGAGAGGAGGGTGCAGCAGGGCAGTAGACTGTTCATTTGGTCAGAGTGAGGGACAAAGACTGTTAGAGGGTTTAGAAGAGATATGGCATACAGAGAGCGAGCGAGAAAAGATTGCGGGAGAAAGTTAGAGGGAATCAGAGGTTAGAGGGAGAGAGCGCAAGATGGCAACTGTTCATTAGGAGCACAGCTGGTTTGTGTCGAGTCCACCGTGGCAGCTACTGGTACAAAGTGATGACCTCACAGTCTTATCCAGGACGCAGCCATCAATCAGATCTGACACTGAATACCATCACCCGTTTCCCCCGACTCTGAGGGGGGGGGGGAAAGCATGAGCATCTGTTTGGCCACCACCAAGGGCTTATATTTGATGCTGCACTTTGTTGTGGCTGTAGACTTGTGCAGCCATTTTTACTTTTGTGGGAACTCAACTCTTCACAGGTGGGAGGACATTTTGACAGCGTTCAAAACTAAGATTCACCTTGGTGCAAACAAGTCAGTGTTTACAGAAATTACTTTGGCGTCATTTGCACAAGTATCGGGTACATTTTCACAAGTCTAAGCACAAATTTAAAGAGATCATCAAAATGGCTCATGTTCCAAAACTCTGAGCACATTTTCAGTTGACCGAGTACAACAAACTATTCCATATCTGCTTTTCAAAATGCAATATTCACTTTACTTTCGATATGATTTTCTTGTAATTCGTTAGCTATACAATTAACTCCATGGTCACTTAAATGGGAAGAGGTCTGTCAATGGCAAGGCGTTGCTCTGCTTTCTTGATATCTCAGTCAACCAGACAGGTCCTACAGGGCCTAGCTTTGTCACACCTGGACAACTGTCCAGTTGGTCAGGTGTGGCAAATAAGGACATATGCAAATTCCAGTTGGTCCAAAACAGAGCAGCACGTATTGCACTTAGATGTACATGGAGGGAAGTGTCAGTAACATGCACGTCAATCTCTCCTGGCTCAAAGTCGATTTAGAGACGTACTGCATCACTAGTGGTCTTTGTGCGAGTTATTGATGTGTTGAAGGTACCAAACTGTCTGTTCAAGCAGTTGGCACACAGTTTGGGACACTCATGGGTATCACACAAGACATGTATCCAGAGGTCTCGCCACAGTTCCCGTGTCCAGAGCAGAGGCTGGGACACGCACAGTATTGAATAGAGACATGACTAAATGGAACTCTCTGCCACCCCAGGTAACTCAAGCTAGCTAGCAAAAACCGATAAATGAACACCTTACTTATGGCACAACGGGGACTGTGAAGAGACACACAGACATTTTGTATTGTGTGTTGTATTGTATTTTGCATTGTATAATGTATGTGAAACATGGTTGAGATACGACTGTAAAATACAATGTGTGATGTTATTTGCGTATTGCATCCTGATTGGCCATAAAAGGGGAATGTAGTGGTTCATGAGGAAAGCATCAACCCTCTCTCACGTGGCCTGTAAATGTGAAGTAACGTCAAGTAATAGCAATACATTTGCCTTCGTAGAGATGCACCGTGAGTAGTTATCTTACTCACGTACAGACAAGTCGGATTTACACGCCACAATACACGATTACAATACAGCTGGAAGATGTATGATTGCCATCCCCATGAGCGTACCACCCTGCTTCTGACCATGGATGAGGCATGCAATGACATCAATCCAGACCTATAGTATGTCAGGCTTGGATTCATGCCACGCCAAAGGTTTTTTTCCCAAGGTGCACTAGTATTGACGGCATGCGATTTCGATGAGAACCTATGGCCAAATGCTCAAGACAGGCTTGATGCAAACTAGTGCCTGCTAAACATTGTTCATTTCATTTGTTTCATTTCATTACATTACATTGTGAAAGATGTCTTCGATGATCACACCTTTTGATCACACACGGGATAGAAAGGATGGAAATGTGATGCTCAGTCAATTTTGAAAGTGTTTTGTGAATTGTTAAACATGTAGCGTGTGTTTTTTTTGCTCTTGGATTAACTGGTTGTTAAAATAACTAAATTAAGAAGATATCGTTGTGTTTGATTAAACTAATGAATGTACTCATTATAGTTCACGGTAAACATATATTTTGAATCAATGGTTGTGTGGTGAAAGATGTCTACAAATATAATTAACGCACAATGAAAGGTTTTGAATGTAAGACTGGCTGCTATGTTTGAAAAATATATATTTTTTTACCTCATAAATGTATCCATTTGACATCAGTTTATGTTGGAAGGTTAAAAAAAATCAATAATGGATGTGGCTGTAAATTCTAATCATCATTTTCCATCAGCTAGGGTGCTTCAATTGGACGAAGTGGAACGAGTCCCTCTGTGTGCTCCCATTTGAAAATATAGTGTAGTGTACAATGAATGCACTGCTGGGTTGTATATAAGTATATATTCCACTCATTATCTGAACTTCCTAGATACACTGTAAGCTGATACATTATCACCTGTCTCTCTACTCAAAATGCATCAGCTGACAAGTCACATAAGAAAGGGTGATCTTGTACTATGTTGCATTGGGCAGAAATGGCTTACAACAACTGTACTATATTTTTCCATTAGACAACTGCTTTACAATACCAATATTTCTGTTGATTTCGCCCACATACAGTGCATTCGGAAAGTATTCAGACTCCTTGACTTTGCCCATATTTTGTTATGTTTCAGCCTTATTCTAAAATCGATACAATTTTTGTTTTTCTCATCAATTTACACACAATACCCCATAATGACAAAGCAAAGACAGGTTTAGAAAATGCAACTGAAATGTCACATTTGCATAAGCATTCAAGACCCTTTACTCAGTACTTTGTTGAAACACCTAGGGCAGCAATTACAGCCTGGAGTCTTTCAGGGTATGAGGCTACAAGCTTGGCACACCTGTATTTGGGGAGTTTCTCCCATTCTTCTCTGCAGATCCTCTTAAGCTCTGCCAGGTTGCATGGGGAGCGTTGCTTCACAGATATTTTCAGGTCTCTCCAGAGATGTTCAATTGGGTTCAAGTCCGGCCTCTGGCTGGGCCACTGAAGGACATTCAGAGACTTGTCCTGAAGCAACTCCTGCCTTGTCTTGGCTGTATGCTTAGGATAGTAAACCTTTGCCCCAGTCTGAGCTCTGTCAGAGTGACCAACGGGTTCTTGGTCACCTTCTTGTCCAAGGCCCTTCTTCCCTAATTGCTCAATTTGGCCGGGTGGCCAGCTCTAGGAAGCATCTTGGTCGTTCCAAACTTCTTCCATTTAAGAATGATGGAGGCCACTCTGTTTTTTTGGGGACCTTTCATGCTGCAGAAATATTTTGGTACCCTTCCCCAGAGCTGTGCCTTGACACAATCCTGTCATGGAGCTCTACAGACAATTTATTTGCCATCATGGCTTGGTTTTTGCTCTGACATGCACTGTCAACTGTGGGACCTTATATTGACAGGCGTGTGCCTTTCCAAATCATATCCAATCAATTGAATTTACCACAGGTGAACTCTAATCAAGTTGTAGAAACAGCTCAAGGATGATCAATGGAAAAAGGATGTACCTGAGCTCAATTTCGAGTTTCATAGCAAAGGGACTGAATACTTATGTAAATTAGGTATTTTCTGTTTTTTTTCTGGGTTTTTTTGTAATACATTTGCAACATTTCTAAAATCCTGTTTTGCTTTTCCATTATGGGGTATTGTGTGTAGATTGATGAGGGGAAAAAATAATGTAATCCATTTTAGAACAAGGCTAAGGCCACAAAATGTGGAAAAAAATCTAAGGTCTGAATACTTCCCGACTGCACTGTATGTACTGTGTAAGGATAATGAGACTGTAAGACTGACATACTTCTCAACATGCTCACAACCTGCCATTGGCTCAAACTTTTTTTTTTTTTTGCATGTGAAATTATAGTCAAATACTGTATAGAAAAGTATATTTACCATCTACGGTTCTTTCTATTCAGCAATTCAAAAATAACAGTTTTGAAATGTGTGTCTTGTCATTTAAAAAAAATTATATAATGGAAGTTAAAATGACTGAATTGTGAGCCTATCATTATCTGATTTATTGGTGTCTAAACTAAAGGTGCTCATGGTATTTCACAGAACTTTGAATGACTGAATGACTGAATGATTGAATGACTGAATGACTGAATGACTGACGGGTGAAAGATGTGTGAACCCCTAATGAATGCACAATCAAAGGTTCTGAACATAAGATTGGGGACCATTACAAGTGTTATTAGTTCAGAGTTTTGGCTCTTAGTTTTGAAAATATATCACTGACATCTGAAAAAATGTGCCAAAGTGAGACAAGAAAAACTGCAAGAAAGCAGAGTTAAAATTTCTAATACTGTATGTAACGACCAAATCAGAATGAATGTGTCCCTTATTACAAACGATTTGGTTTCTATTACAAATATTGATTAAGCAGCTGAAGAACACAGTTGTTCAACATGGTTGTGTCAATATTGCAGAGAAAAGCCCTATGACAGGATTTATAGGTGTCGGTGTAGAACAATAGGCCACTTGTATGAGGCATTGGTTCACCCTCCTTATCCCAGGACATGATCTAATGAAGTCTGCCAATACACACATTGAAGTGAAATACTGCACACACACATTAGGACAAACCCTATATCTAACCCAGGAGTCATGTGACTAAATCACCTGAACTGCTGTTATAAAGCAACATGCAAGAATGTCTGATATACACAACTTCTGGGTTTTGAGTTGACTGCACTGCAGACCCTGTTGCAGTTCGCTTTTTATTTTTTTTAACTCTGAGTTATTGCGAGCTTTTCTCTGTTAGGAAAAAATCCAAGTTTTTTTGAATAATTGGCGAAAGTTTTGTGGATTCCTTGGATTCGCCTTACACCCTTTTAAAGGGAAATGGGAATTCCAACAGTCGGAGTCATAATGATTCACCATGTGAAGAAACGCAATTTTCAAAAATAATAAATGTCACATTTATTTATTTTTTTCATCAGAAATGTTTGCTAATGGGTAACTTCATGGGTGAAAAAATATTACTGTTAATATTACTGATTTTAAAAATATATATATTTGACCTGGAATGGACATATCCTGTACATTTGACTGTGAAATGAGGTAGCTAGGTGAGAATATCTTAAGATGAATGCACCTACTGTAAGTCACTCTGGATAAGAGCATCTGCTAAATGACTAAAATGTCAAATGTAAATGTAATATCGATGTCACAAATGTATAATCTGTCAATTTCTTTATAAAAAATGTAGTTATGTTACATTTGACTGTGTAAAGCCAAGCAGTACTACTTATTTTTCTGCAGGTGAGGCAGATATATATATATATATAAAATCACCTGCAGAAAAATAAGTAGTACTGCTTGGCTTTACACAGTCAAATGTAACATAACTACATATATATATATATCATTTTGCAAAACAAACATGATTATTTGTCTCTCTGAAAGGGAAAGATTTGAAACAAATGCATGTCTGTCATTGAACAACCCCATGCCACGATTAGATAGTGAAAAACTAACAAATCCCTTTCATAATTTCTTTAAACAATAGAAGCTCATTTACCAACATTTCTGAAAATGGATATATAGTGTTTTTGAATGACACTTTTCATATCCTATTGGAATATCGAGTCAAATCCCTCCATCAGACACACTTACACCCTTGTTAAAAAGACATGGGAATTCCAACAGTCAAGCAGTCATAATGATTCACCATGGCGTGTCCTATTGGAATATTAAATGAAATTCCCCAGTTACAAATACTATGTCATTTTTGAGTTCACGGTCAGGTTTGAAGTTTCCCTGCAGTTTATCAAATTAGTGTACCGTTAAAACATGATCCTACATTGTAAAACCAGCAGGCAATATTGTGTCCTTTGTTTTCATCTCTTACATTGTACATTCAGATTTATTCACAGGCTGTTTAAGGAGCATTTTTCTCAAATGAAATCTCTGTTTATTAAATATCTCTCTGATCATTCTAGAAGTCTCGGTTCCTGCGGAGAACACATGTTCCGCCAGGCAGAACGCTCAGAGCTAGAGAATGCAGACAGCGGGGACTGCACCATTTCTAATAATTGAAACCATGCATCCAGGAACCCCATCTCGGAATCTGTGGCTTTGTGTTTTAGTGACCACTGACCCATAGTTAGGGTTACTGCTATACTCCAGCTAAAAGCCCTCTCACCCCCTTACATATCTCTTTACAGGCCTTGCCAAAACTGCTACTATGTGCCCCCTGCACCTAAAAGTGCCAAGGTGAGCATCATTCTGTCCCCCTGAAAGTCAACTTATTAATGTTGCTAAATACATGGCAATACACAAATATACAGCAATAAACAACCAAGCATAGTTGCTCTAACATGGGACTGTTGGTTTCAACCTAAATCCCTTCAGGGATGTGTGTGGCTGCGGCTGTATTGTATTTAAAGGGAAGGTTTAGTGACACCATCAGTAATGTAGAGGTCCAGAGTTTAATGGGTGGGCATTGCAGAGGACATGTCCCTGAAGTGGGAATTGAGAGAGTTGGTTGGAGTTCTCAACGATTCCTTTCATAGCCACCCACACAGGGCATACACTGGATGGATCCACGTTGAATCTGTGCTCAGCGGGAGGTCATCGAGGTGACGGATGGAGACTGTGATCAGGTTTTGTTCATGTGTACCTACTGTGTGTTAATCAGTAACTGTGTTTGGATCACACTTTATGTCCCTGATCAATCACCTCAGGTGTCCGCTGTGTCGAATCAAATCACATTTTGTATTGGTCGCATGCCCAGGGTTAGCAGATGTTATGTCGAGTGTAGCGAAATGCTTATAAAAAAATAAATACAAACATTTTTAAACACAGAAAAAAAATACTGCACAGTTTCCTAAGGACTTCAAGCAAATCTTGCACTTATAGGTCATATTTCATAGAAATGTGTGCGTGTGTGTGTGTGTGTGTGTGTGTGTGTGTGTGTGTGTGTGTGTGTGTGTGTGTGTGTGTGTGTGTGTGTGTGTGTGTGTGTGTGTGTGTGTGTGTGTGTGTGTGTGTGTGTGTGTGTGTGTGTGTGTGTGTGTGTGAAGGAGGAAAGTTATAGGTCTGTGTGTTTTTGTTTCAGTGTGTGACAGTCAGTGTGTGTATCCTTCTGGTCCACACTCCCCCCCGGTGCCCTCTATCTGTCGTCATTATATGGTGTGTGTGTGTGTGTGAGAGTTCACCTGATATGCCCCAGTACTCCAGCACAGCACCTGTGTGCTGCCAGCTCCACCCAGCCGACAAGCCTTGCACGAGGCTTGGCTTGTGCAATCAAGAAGGACTCATAGGAGCAGGAGCCTGTTTCTCCTGTTTCTCCTGTTTCTGTCGTGTAAGGCAACTTTTGACTGGTACTGTACGGTGCAAGCACACCCCCCTGGACAGGACGCTAGTCTATCACATGGCCTTACCCCCACACGGTCTCTTTTAAAGTAACTGTCCAGGGTTTCCATATTTCTATGTCATATGACCAATAAGTGAAATAGTTTTCCTTCCACAAAATGGGTAGTTAAAACGTTTTACTGCAGTGGGTTAAATCAGGGTCACACAGTGTTTTTTTTGGTAGTCTTCAACAACTCTACTTTGAAACAAAAGTACACACCTCATGGTTATGGGCTTAAAAAAAGAAGATGCCTGTACCAGGCCAGATAAAGAGTTGAAATGTACTACACTTTGAGTTGGCATCCCAATATTACACTTAATGTACATCACAGAAGACTGACATATATATATATATATATATATATATATATATATATATATATATATATATATATATATATATTTCACTTATTTCACTTTTGACATAGAAACACCAGATTTTCTTGAAATAATGTTGATTAATTATGACAAATATGAATAACATTCCACCCATGAGGCCACTGGAGTTGTATTTGGTCTTTTGGCAGCAGGACTATGCATGTTAAAAGCAGCATTTCTGTGTTGGATGGTGTGAGCTTACCCCAACAACGGAATGAGGTGGGCGTATACCGGTCATTAAAAATACTCAAGTGAGTAGACCGCTGATTGGCCAGCTCATCCTCCTCAGAAGCTTGACATCATGAGGAAATACTTTTTTCTCTCTACAATTTCTCTCTACAACATACAAGGTCAACAACAGGTCAACAACATTATTTGAGAATAAGTTAACAGAATATAAACATTGTGCCAATAAAGTAATGAGTTAGTTAGTCCCATCTGGATTAAAGAAACTGCCCACTGGGCAGACACTGGTTGAATCAACGTTGTTTCAATGTCTTCTCAATTACATGACTTTCAACTAACAGTGGGAACTCGTTGAATTGACATCTGTGCCAAGTGGGTGGAAGCGTTCCTCCCTTTTACCGGATGAAATGCTGACTTGTTTTTCTTTGAATATAGAGTACACATACTGTATAAGACATTAGTCAAGTGGATATGACCATGAAACCAAATACAGTATATCCCGGAAGTAGAAGCAGTCTACCACATATGGTTCTTTTTCATGCTCTCTCCCTTAGTCAACGCGCCCTGCCAAATTATTGAGTCGATCATGTATTCTGCATACCACAACAAATGGCCTGCCAAACCCTGAAGCCTTGCTCTGTCTGTTTCTCTCTCACTCGTCCTTTCACTCTTCGCAGGTGTTTTTTGTTGTTGTTTTCCATTTGTAGCCGTCTCTAATTTGAGCGAACATGTGAAACGGCTGTAAAGTTTACTCATCAATTAGTTGTAGGGAAAACTCTCTTGACGACCAGCCCAATGCCAACAACTCTAGCGCATGTTTTGGAGCAGCCCTGTCACTGAGGCGGTCAGTGGGTGGCTGTTGCAGTTGCTATACTGAAGAGGCCTAGAGATAACCCTGGTGTGTGTTCAGTAGGGAGAAAACGTTTGGGGACTGTGTGAAACGGGGACATGCTACCGAAACTACTCAAATAAGACTCAAACCATTTTCATTTCCTGTTGCAGAGC
This sequence comes from Oncorhynchus gorbuscha, assembly GCF_021184085.1. Classification (NCBI taxonomy): domain Eukaryota; kingdom Metazoa; phylum Chordata; class Actinopteri; order Salmoniformes; family Salmonidae; genus Oncorhynchus; species Oncorhynchus gorbuscha. The sequence goes on along the minus strand of NC_060191.1, from coordinate 35,064,794 downwards.
ATTTCAAAAACATTTTGCTATGGTGTGTCCTACTTCACACGCCCCTGTATTACCCCAGGTTTGTAGTGGCGTGTTGAGGTTATGTGCAGGAAGGTCGTTTGGTGTGTTCTGGAAGCCATTCGTCACAGAGAATCCTAACGAGAGTCTACATGTCAGGGCTTGTGAAGTGGCTACAGTGACAGCCCGTGCTGTCTCTGTGGTGTAACATAAACCCATCGCATGCTACCTGCCTCTCTCACGGGCCAACAGTTTTAATAGTAAAATACATGCAAAGACATGTACCTGCGAGGTAATCACAGTTGTACATCAGAGTGACAGTCAGACATCCTCACCACAGGGTTTACTGTCTTTAGAGATTCTATGCTACAGAGGAAGGGACTCTGGGGAAAGGTCTAGTGTTCCTCTGTGACCCTACAAACATTCTGCTATTTCTGCTATTTCCTGCCAGGTTTCTTCTGGTCTAATTTGGGCACAAAACGGGAGAAAGCATTTTCAGTCACAAAACAAATATGAGCGTTTTTATTGGACAAGCTTCCTCCGAGTGATACATTTTTTTGAAATCCCGTTTTGCCCTCTGTTGAGGGTGTCCTGGTCACTCCTGGTCTGTTCTTGTCCCTTCCATTCTCTGTCTGTCGGTCCCAGTCCCACCATGTATAGCTGGAGAAGATGGGGGGGGGATCCAACGGTAAACGCCTACTCAGCCTATTGCTGAAACCTTCTATTGGCATTGCAACATGGCTAGATGTGCTTTCAGCCTATCCAGTCGTCTTCTTTCGCCGTCTGAGAGTGGGGACTCCAGCACAGTGACACAGTGGCTACAGTTTGACTTCCTCTTTAATGTGGCCTCTATTAGCAGGTTCTGGGGCTGGCTGCTACACAGCAAATGCAGCACTTTTCAGTCTCTATTCGTCTGTTTTATGGGTCAGACGGTGTTTGTGCTGTGTATTGGGCCACATGCTGCTTCACGTGAACAGTCTTAAATGTATTTATTTTTTTACAACACCTGCCCTCAGTTCCCCTTAGTGGTAACGAAAGAGGACTTGGTACCGGAACAGGAGCTTTCTAGCTTTCTGAAGGGGGGAGTGCAAGCAGACCGAGGTGCAAGTGAGAGAGAACGTGGGAGTGGAAGGAGAGGAGAGAGGGTTGAGCTTGTGAGGGGAGATCATGATAATGGCAACAATGGAAAAACAGGAGATGACAAGAGAGGATGGAGAGACTTGTAAGGAGGGGAGAGATGCTGAATGAAACGGAGTGCGGGAGGGTGGATGAGGGGAGAAGAAAGAGAGCGGGACCTGAAAGAAGAGGACCACAATTAGAGAGGGGTTAGTCTGAGCGGATGGAAAGATGTCAAAGCCAAGCTGCCACACCACTCCTTAACTCACGTGTGCGGCTGTGTGTGTCCGTGTGTAAGTGTGAGTGCGGATGTGTGTGTCCGTGTGTAAGTGTGAGTGCGGATGTGTGCATACAAGTTCTCAGGGCTCGAAAAACAAGACTTAAGTAGATGTTTTAAAAAACATTGTGGTGGGACAAAACGTGTGTGTGTGTGTGTGTGTGTGTGTGTGTGTGTGTGTGTGTGTGTGTGTGTGTGTGTGTGTGTGTGTGTGTGTGTGTGTGTGTGTGTGTGTGTGTGTGTGTGTGTGTGTGTGTGTGTGTGTGTGTGTGTGTGTGTGTGTGTGTGTGTAAAGTCAGTGACAGTGTCATATTTCCTGGCACACATCTGTTCTTTGTTACTTCAGAAGTCATCTGTTAGAAAGGCTGTGTAACAATGATTAACATACAAGGGTAATTATGAGATAATGATCAACAACAAGCAGATAGTTGCCAAGAAAAGCACAGGATGACAATGGAGCTCGATTGCTGGGGTGAGGCATCACCATTTGAGGATGAGCTGAAGGAGAACGATCTCCCTCCCTCTCCTGCTCTCTCTCTCTCTTTCTGAAGTTGCCCTCTGACAGAGGAGATATCAACCTTGTGTTAGCTCTGGTCTGCGATGCCCAGTATCTCTTATGGTTGCCAGGCTCGGTATGAGTTATGAACAGACCACAGGCCCTGATGGGCTGTGTCTCATGGTGCCTGCCTGGTCAACATTGTGCTTGCCTCTAGAACTGATGCACCCCTCCTCAGAGCATAATACTCTTTCCAGTAAGGGTACATTAGAGGCTTTATACAACCGCTTGAACAGGTCACCTATGTATCGTGTAGTTGGATACTTTGATAAAAGCTTTGTTTCCTTGCCGGCGCGTACGCAGCAGGTCCAGACACCGCCTGGGGATTGAGCCTTCCGGGTAAATAACTCTCCTATTGTTACCAGTCAATACACAGAAGCCTGCTGAGCACTTGTACAGTCTTAATGGCTGCATTGAAGTCTCTCTGTAGCCTTTTTGGGCTTTCTTAGTGCGCACACACACACACACACACACACACACACACACACACACACACACACACACACACACACACACACACACACACACACACACAATGATTCCCCAGACAGATGACAAAAGGATTGTGTGGACTGGTTCTAATTTTGGTGGACAGATGGAAGATATTGACAGACCGAGTGATTCCACAGATAGAATTCCCACGCGCACGCAGACGGCACACGCACATTGTCTGAGAGCTAGACATCTAGACGTTTTTTCTCCATAATGGTTTGGCTGTGGGGAATAGGGTTCAAATGGGTGTTGATCATACAAAGTCCAGCTACCTTCCACACACACACACACCGTTTTCTCAGTGCTAAGTCGATGATAAAACTCTCAGGCAATCGGGCTTCCTAGGGTAGGGTATAGACCTCCATGGACCACCATAGATTAACGTTCACTGTACAGGAATGACTCCCCTGGATGAGTCCAAGTCTCCGGGCTTGGGGGTGGGGGGGGTGGGCGCATGCATTGACACAAAAGTTAGCCCTGGTTTGTGACCTTTCATGGCGGCAGGTAGCCTAGTGGTTAGAGTGTTGGGCCAGCACGAAACAAATAATATAGTATACCATGGTATAAATACTATCGTTTTCACTGTAGTGTATTTAGGGGCAGCAGGAAGCCTTGTGGTTAGAGCATTGGGCAAGTAACCGAAAGGCTGCTAAATCGAATCCCTGAACTGACAAGATAAAAATCTGTTGTTCTGCCCCTGAACCTAGGCCGTCATTGTAAATAATAATTTGTTCTTAACTGACTTGCCTAGTTAAATAAAGGTCAAATAAATGCAATTCAGCCTGTGTTCAGAGGATGGACTGTAATGTTCATAGGATGGACTGTAGTGTTCAGAGGATGGACTGTAGTGTTCATAGGATGGACTGTAGTGTTCAGAGGATGGACTGTAGTGTTCAGAGGATGGACTGTAGTGTTCATAGGATGGACTGTAATGTTCATAGGATGGACTGTAGTTTTCAGAGGATGGACTGTAGTGTTCAGAGGATGGACTGTAGTGTTCAGAGGATGGACTGTAGTGTTCAGAGGATGGACTGTAGTGTTCAGAGGATGGACTGTAGTGTTCAGAGGATGGACTGTAGTGTTCAGAGGATGGACTGTAGTGTTCAGAGGATGGACTGTAATAACAGGCTGAGGGAAGGAGGATGAAAACACAGGAAAGTTACTTTGTGCTCTCATTCTCAGGAACAACTGAAGTCATTATTGGACTGCGAACTAACACCGTATCATCAAGACTCTTGTTCACAGAAAGATGTATGAGAACAGGAAGTGGTACTCTACGTGGTTGTTTTCACATGGAGTTGCATGTCAAACGCTCTCTCTCGCTCTCTGGGATTCACTGCTTTGCTATCTCTGGGGTGTGCAGACGCAGAACTTTAGCCTCCGATTGAAACAGGATCTGGGGGGAAGGGGAGTAACAGTCCTCCTGGAGCTAAGATGGAGACTAATAGTCTGCTATGGACGTCCATTATGGGGCCTATTTCCTGATAGCAAAGACCAGCACCAAATGGCCTATAATGTATCCATGCCTCTCTGATCCGCACCCGCACAGACAGACTGTACCCAGGTAGATACACCCTTAGGTGTGCGCGTGTGTGTTTTATTATACTTGTATATGCCTTTTCCTACTGATGGATTGTCCCCCCCCCAGACTGCCCTGCTGCTGCAGCCTGTCACAGAGCCTTATAAACCACACACATTCATCGGTATGGAGCATGTTTAACCATCGGCTGATGCCTCACATCTATCCTGCGTTCTAAACCCACACTCGGTGGCAGCGCCCGTGATTTGTGTCTCTTTTAAAGGATACCAGGTCTGCCCAGAGAGCCATATGTGGCTGGGTGGCAAGGAGAAGGTGGTAGCTGAAGCAGTGTTGTTTTTGAGACGCTTTGGCAGCGCGTAACAGCAAACATCATATTAAGCTTTCTGTCACAGTGCACATCCAAATCACATTTCCTGCGTTTTTGTTTTCTTTTTGATGTTTCTTTTGCTGTCTGTTCTTCTTTGTGTGTTTCCAAGGTTTGTGCCTTGAATGTATAATTGCTTGGTCTTACAACACAGGGCTCCTTTTAAAACAAGAGACCTCAGTGGGGCTCCCCTACCTAAATAAAGGTTACAAATAAATCCAAATGTGAGTTGACAATCACTAGGTGTGTGTCAGTGTGCTTGATGTGTGACATCCCACCCAGACACTGTCACCATAAAACTGTTTTTTTTAATGTATTATGTATTCATCTATCACTGTTAAACAGGCTCCTAGTTTGTAACCATCATTCTTAGAGGCCTTGTAATGCCAACAATGGGGAGGATGTAATTTATTAGTCTGGCTGTCACCAGCTCTCGAAGTCACGGCTCACTGAGTAGTCACCAAGGTTGTGCGTCTGCCCGGGTAGTAATATATGACATGTAGCAGACACTTATATCCTAAGTGACTTACAGTCCTGCGTGCATATATACACTGCTCAAAAAAATTAAGGGAACGCTTAAACAACACAATGTAACTCCAAGTCAATCACACTTCTGTAAAATCAAACTGTCCACTTAGGAAGCAACAATGATTGACAATAAATCTCACATGCTGTTGTGCAAATGGAATAGACAACAGGTGGAAATTATAGGCAATTAGCAAGACACCCCGAATAAAGGAGTGGTTCTGCAAGTGATAACCACAGACCACTTCTCAGTTCCTATGCTTCCTGGCTGATGTTTTGGTCACTTTTGAATGCTGGCGGTGCTTTCACTCTAGTGGTAGCATGAGACGGAGTCTACAACCCACACAAGTGGCTCAGGTAGTGCAGCTCATCCAGGATGGCACATCAATGCGAGCTGTGGCAAGAAGGTTTGCTGTGTCTGTCAGCGTAGTGTCCAGAGCATGGAGGCGCTACCAGGAGACAGGCCAGTGCATCAGGAGACGTGGAGGAGGCCGTAGGAGGGCAACAACCCAGCAGCAGGACCGCTACCTCCTCCTTTGTGCAAGGACGAGCACTGCCAGAGCCCTGCAAAATGACCTCCAGCAGGCCACAAATGTGCATGTGTCTGCTCAAACGGTCAGAAACAGACTCCATGAGGGTGGTATGAGGGCCCGACGTCCACAGGTGGGCTTGTGCTTACAGTCCAACACCGTGCAGGACGTTTGGCATTTGCCAGAGAACACCAAGATCGGCAAATTCGCCACTGGCGCCATATGCTCTTCACAGATGAAAGCAGGTTCACACTGAGCACATGTGACAGACGTGACAGAGTCTGGAGACGCCGTGGAGAACGTTCTGCTGTCTGCAACATCCTCCAGCATGACCGGTTTGGCGGTGGGTCAGTCATGGTGTGGGGTGCATTTATTTGGGGTGCCGCACAGCCCTCCATGTGCTCGCCAGAGGTGGCCTGACTGCCATTAGGTACTGAGATGAGATACTCAGACCCCTTGTGAGACCATATGCTGGTGCGGTTGGCCCTGGGTTCCTCCTAATGCAAGACAATGCTAGACCTCATATGGCTGGAGTGTGTCAGCAGTTCCTGCAAGAGGAAGGCATTGATGCTATGGACTGGCCCACCCGTTCCCCAGACCTGAATCCAATTGAGCACATCTGGGACATCATGTCTCGCTCCATCCACCAACGCCACGTTGCACCACAGAATGTCCAGGAGTTGGCGGATGCTTTAGTCCAGGTCTGGGAGATCCCTCAGGAGACCATCCGCCACCTCATCAGGAGCATGCCCAGGCGTTGTAGGGAGGTCATACAGGCACGTGGAGGCCACACACACTACTGAGCCTCATTTTGACTTGTTTTAAGGACATTACATCAAAGTTGGATCAGCCTGTAGTGTGGTTTTCCACTTTAAGTTTGAGTGTGAATCCAAATCCAGACCTCCATGGGTTGATAAATTTGATTTCCATTGATACATTTTTGTGTGATTTTGTTATCAGCACATTCAACTGTGTAAAGAAAAAAGTATTTAATAAGAATATTTCATTCATTCAGATCTAGGATGTGTTATTTTAGTGTTTCCTTTATTTTTTTGAGCAGTGTGTGTGTATATATATATATATATATATATATATATATATATATATATATATATATATATATATATATATATATATATATATATATATATCTTTACTTATGGGTGGTCCCGGGAATTAAACCTACTATCCTGGCCTAGCACCATGCCATGCTCTACCAAATGAACTACAGAGGACCACAATTGTCAGCCTGTACAGTATAGGGCCTCTTAACTTCTCTACTGCCTTGGGAGCTATGTGTCTGACCCTTAACCTTACTGCCGCTGTTCAGACTCAGAGAACAGCCCATATAACATATACCTCCTCTAACTCAGCCTGGGGCTACAGTAATGGCAGTGATGGTAGATTTACTTCACTATCCCTCAGCGTGCTCCAATGGATGACACATATTTCACCCCTACAGTAGGCCACCCTTTCACTGTGAATGAATAAATGACAGTGCAGCCCAGAACCAAGCCATGGGACCAGCAATTGAATCAGGGAAAACCTGCTGCATTTATAATTGATCCTCCACTCCCATGAATGTAATGAATTACATGAGCTGTGGTCCCATGTATCCATTGTTAGTCCTTAAATTGGGAAGCTTTCCTGCAACAGTGAGGTTTGTCAGCTTTGAAGAGGAAATAAGGGTCCTTGTGAGAGGGAAGAGAGGCTATGCTCTCTCTCTCTCTCTGTGTGTGTGTGTGTGTGTGTGTGTATGCCTGTGTGTGTGTGTGTGTGTGTGTGTGTGTGTGTGTGTGTGTGTGTGTGTGTGTGTGTGTGTGTGTGTGTGTGTGTGTGTGCGCGTTGGTTCTTCTATCCTTGTTGGGACTTAAAATCCCCAACGGTCCCCACAAGGATAGTAAAATAGAAAGGCTATTTTAAGCTTATGTGTTAGGTTTAGGGTTAGGTCTACAATTCGGTTTAGGGTAAAGGGTGAGTGGTTAGGTTTGGGGTTTGGGTTAGGTTTAGGGTTAGGGTATGGGTTAGTGGTTAGGGATTGAGTTAGTGGTTAGGTTTAGGGCCTGGGTTAGGGTATGGGTTAGGTTTCGGGTCTGGGTTAGGGTATGGTTTAGTGGTTAGGGTATGGGTTAGTGGTTAGGGATTGAGTTAGTGGTTAGGGTTAGTGGTTAGGGATTGGGTTAGTGGTTAGGTTTAGGGTCTGGGTTAGGGTATGGGTTAGTGGTTAGGTTTCGGGTCTGGGTTAGGGTATGGTTTAGTGGTTAGGGTATGGGTATGGGTTAGTGGTTAGGGATTGGGTTAGTGGTTAGGTTTAGGGCCTGGGTTAGGGTATGGGTTAGTGGTTAGGTTTTGGGTCTGGGTTAGGGTATGGTTTAGTGGTTAGGGTATGGGTATGGGTATGGGTTAATGGTTAGGGAGTGGGTTAGTGGTTAGGGTTAGGGTATGGGTTAGTGGTTAGGGGGATTGGGTTAGTGGTTAGGTTTAGGGTCTGGGTTAGGGTATGGGTTAGTGGTTAGGTTTAGGGCCTAGGTTAGGGTATGGGTTAGTGGTTAGGTTTAAGGCCTGGGTTAGGGTATGGGTTAGTGGTTAGGTTTAGGGCCTGGGTTAGGGTATGGGTTAGTGGTTTAGGGTCAGGGTATGGGTTAGTGGTTAGGTTTGGGTCTGTGTTAGTGTATGGGTTAGTGGTTAGGTTTAGGGTCTGGGTTAGGGTATGGGTGAGTGGTTAGGTTTAGGGCCTGGGTTAGGGTATGGGTTAGTGGTTAGGTTTAGGGCCTGGGTTCAGGGTATGGGTTAGTGGTTAGGTTTAGGGTCTGGGTTAGGGTATGGGCTAGTGGTTAGGTTTAGGGTCTGGGTTAGGGTATGGGTTAGTGGTTAGGTTTAGAGCCTGGGTTAGGGTATGGGTTAGTGGTTAGGTTTAGGGTCTGGGTTAGGGTATGGGCTAGTGGTTAGGTTTAGGGTCTGGGTTAGGGTATGGGTTAGTGGTTAGGTTTAGGGTCTGGGTTAGGGTATGGGCTAGTGGTTAGGTTTAGGGTCTGTGTTAGGGTATGGGTTAGTGTTAGGTTTAGGACCAAGGGTTAGGGTTCGGGAAAATAGGATTTTGAATGGAAATACATTTTTGGTCCCCACAAGGATATAAAAACATAACGTGTGTGTGTGTTTGCTGCTGGCAAAACGCATGAAAGTGCTGTTTGAATGAATGTTTACGCGCCTGCTTCTGCCTACCACCGCAGAGTCAGATACTTAGATACTTGTATGCTTGTATGCTCAGTCAGATTATATGCAACACAGGACACACTAGATAATGTCTAGACATATCATTAAACCATGTGTAGTTAACTAGTGATTATGATTGATTGTTTTTTTATAAGATAAGTTTAATGCTAGCTAGCAACTTACCTTGGCTTACTGCATTTGCATAACAGGCAGTCTCCTTGTGAAGTGCAACGAGAGAGAGAGAGGTCGTTATTGCGTTGAACTAGTTAACTGTAAGGTTGCAAGATTGGGTCCCCCCGAGATGACAAGGTGAAAATCTGTCTTTCTGCCCCTGAACGAGACAGTTAACCCACCGTTCCTAGGCCATCATTGAAAATAAGAAAGTGTTCTTAACTTACTTGCCTAGTTAAATAAAGGTGTAAAAAATAATAATAATAAATAAATAAAAATGGGCAAATCGGCGCCCAAAAATACTGATTTCCGATTGTTATGGAAACTCAAAATCTGCCCTAATTAATCGGGCATTCCGATTAATCGGTCGACCTCTAGTCTGTAGTTGTGGTGACATGGCAACGCAAATACAGTGTCTGCACAGTGTTCTCTGCCTTTTGATCCTCTCCCATGTCTGTTAGTGCATTACAGGACATTGTGTCTGTTCTGGCTAGTTTAGCCCATGGTGGGGAGGAGAGAGCGCTGTTCCTGCTCCCTCCTGCATGGGGATTTGGCACAGCTCAGGCCTGTAATAGTCCCTGGGCTGCTCCCATTCCATCTTTTGGGTTATTACTTTTCACTCCCAGGCCTTAGCAACAGGGAAACATTTGACACTGTGACACAATAACACTCCACCAGGCCACGTAATCAATTATGAGACTGTTTGTTGAATACATCACAGGATATAAGGGGATTGGAATGGGGCGGCTGAGATGTTTTTTAGCCAGCTGCTCTCTGTAGGCAGGATGTCTGCCTGCCTGCCTGCCTGCCTGCCTGCCTGCCTGCCTGCCTGCCTGCCTGCCTGCCTGCCTGCCTGCCTGCCTGCCTGCCTGCCTGCCTGCCTGCCTGCCTGCCTGCCTGCCTGCCTGCCTCATTCTGTCTGTCTCATTCTGCCTGTCTGTCTGTCTCATTCTGCCTGTCTGTCTGTCTCATTCTGCCTGTCTGTCTGTCTGTCTCATTCTGCCTGCCTGTCTGTCTGTCTGTCTGTCTGTCTGTCTGTCTGTCTGTCTGTCTGTCTGTCTGTCTGTCTGTTCTGTCCTGTCTGTCTGTCTGTCTGTCTGTCTGTCTCATTCTGTCTGTCTGTCTCATTCTATCTGTCTGTCTCATTCTGTCTGTCTGTCTGTCTGTCTGTCTGTCTGTCTGTCTGTCTGTCTGTCTGTCTGTCTGTCTGTCTGTCTGTCTGTCTGTCTGTCTGTCTGTCTGTCTGTCTGTCTGTCTGTCTGTCTGTCTGTCTGTCTGTCTGTCTGTCTGTCTCATTCTGTCTGTCTGTCTCATTCTATCTGTCTGTCTCATTCTGTCTGTCTGTCTGCCTGTCTGTCTGTCTCATTCTGTCTGTCTGTCTGCCTGTCTGTCTGTCTGTCTGTCTGTCTGTCTGTCTGTCTGTCTGTCTGTCTGTCTGTCTGTCTGTCTGTCTGTCTGTCTGTCTGTCTGTCTCAATCTGTCTGTCTCATTCTGCCTGTTTGTCTGTCTTTCTGTCTGTCTCATTCTGCCTGTCTCATTCTGTCTGTCTGTCTGTAACATTCTGTCCTGTCATTTTATACTGGCCTTTTTATACAGGGTCTTGTCCTTACTCCTCCCTCGCTCTTGTTGCCTCCCCCTTATTACTCTCTTCCCCACCCCCAGCACTCTATTTTTCTGTATCTCTCCCTACACATAAAATGTATGTAACATTTTATGTTGACTAATAAGAGTAGCTACTGAGGATCCTAATAAACTGAACTCTTTCGTATTTAACTCTCCTCAGATTGCCGGTTTCGCCAATGCCATCGAGCCGGTGGGTGACGACCAGGAGAACCTGCTGGCGTTCCGTTTCCAGGCCCTCAACCCCATCGTGGACCCCTGGGTGTTCATCATCTTCCGCAAGTCCGTGTTCCGCCACCTCCGCTCGCTGCTGTGCTGCCGCTTCACGGGGGGAGCGGTGAAGAACACGCCCCACTGCACCTTCTCCTTACCCCCTGACGACCATAGGGAGTCTCCCAAGCCCTCCGTCTCCCTGCAGCCCAAACTATACTCCAGCCGGCCCCTCTGATGTGAGGGGTGGGACCCGGGGCAGGGAAGAGGATGGGAGTTATGGATGTATGTATGTGGGAGAGCAGACAATGAGGGAAGGGGTTCTGGATAGAGGATTTGGAGAATTCACTTTGTGGACCATCAGCTCTTACAGGAGGTACCTTATCCGCTATTGACTAGAATGCATATGCGTATACTGATGCATGAGCTACATATTTCATACATGGCCGTGCTGTACAAAAAGACTGCAAAGGAGTGGATAAAGTGATTGATTGTGCCTTTAAACTCACTGTAAACTTAACTCAAAGCAACTGAAAAGGACAGAAACTCCTGCTCCGTACTGAATGTATGCAGGAGAGGACCACTAAGAGGGATTTATTATGGACAACCAGCCCTGGAGGGGAGTAACCACAATGTTTGTTGATCCATCCTCAGTTTTCTCCCATCACAGCCATTAAACTCTGTAACTGTTTTAAAGTCAGCATTCATGGTGAAATCCCTGAGCGGTTTCCTTCCTCTCCGTCAACTGCGTTAGGAAGGACCCCTGTATCTTTGTAGAGACAGGGTGTATTGATACACCACCCAGAGTGTGATTAATAACTTCACCGTGCTCAAAGGGATATTTAATGTCTGCCTTTTTTTACCCATCTTTCCAATGCCCTTCTTTGTGAGGCATCAGAAAACCCTTGTCTTTGTGGTTGAATCTGTGTTTGAAATTCACTGCTCGACTAAGGGACCTTACAGATAATTGTATGTGTGGGGTAAGAATCATGTTAAACCCTATTATTGCACACAGAGTGAGTCCATGCAACTTATTATGTTAAGCAAATTTGTTAAGACTTGTGAAGCAAATTTTTACTCCTGAATGTATTTAGGCTTGCCATATAACAAAGCGGTTGAATACTTATTGACTCGAGACATTTCAGCTTTTAATTTGAAACGTTTTCAAAAATCATCATCCATTTTAAATTCAGGCTGAAACACAACAAAATGTGGAAAAAGTCAAAGGGTGTGAATAGTTTCTGAAGGCGCTATATAAACCACCCGGTGAAACCCGGGAAAATGTTTTGCACTAGGTCTTCTGTCCAGGTATCACTGGACACCATTTCCAAACTGGGCGAGAATGTTTCTGTTAAAAAAATCTACTAATCATCATTCTGTTTGCTTACCAAAGATGGTATGGTCGTGTCCACGATTACGACCTGATGGAATTTAGATTTCCTCACTTCCTGAATTATTTCACATCTTGTAAAATGTACAACATGATACATCAAAAACAGACAGTATGCCCGTGCGTATGCCCAAGTAAATCAGGTCATTAACTTCATGTGACATCAACAACAGACAGTATGCCCGTGCGTATGCCCAAGGAAATCAGGTCATTAACTTCATGTGACATCAACAACAGTGTAGTACATCAACATGCACGAACGAGTAACATGTGATTTGCTATGCTGTGTTTCATCGACAGTCCCTTTGCCCTCGTGAAACTCTTAGCTCTTCACATGACTGTCTGATCTGTCACATCATTGAAGTGTGGGATGCAGCTTACGCTCCGTTTCGCTGCACTGGTCCGTGTGGCGAAAACAGAATGTAGGCCTGCGAGGTCAAGTACGAGGTCACAGCAGGTCACATTCATACAGCGTGACGGCCTCTCTCTCTGTATGCATGTCCCCTGGATCTAGAGTCCAGTTTTAATGAAGCCCAATCTCTTTATCTTCTTTGAAAGGCTGAATGGATCATGGATCCTATGCATGTGCACGTGACATGTCTTAAACCCACGTCTCAGGTTCCAGATCTTTGCGTCCAACACTTCGTCAATGCGCTGTCGTAGGCAATCAAAGCTGGGGTGTATTATGGGCTCATTGAGAAAGACCTGTGTCTATGGAGCTATTCTGTTGTACAGTGTATCGTATGAACATTCCTTTGTGTACTCACGCAAGATGGTACCTCTCTTTCGAATCAAGCTAATTCATTTGACCTATATTGTCACACCAAAAATAATCCTGCAGCCACAGGATTTGAACGTTTTAGTCCATATTGTCGCTTGATCGGTGGTTAGTCTATTAGCTGGCCAAAAGTAGGCGACATGAAAAGTGCAATACTGTTAATATAACCGCGTGTCAGTGTGGGTTGTCAGTGAATTTATGCAAATCACGAAGCTCATCTGCATTTAACGCGGTGCAGTGATCAAATTAAGATCCTACATTTGTACGAGTTTGTTTGAGTGTAGTTAGTTCTGTGTCGGCAGTTCCGTCGTTGAAAGAGCTCACCAAACGATGTTTGAAGATGTTGCTTTTTTTTGTCCTCTTTCTCTTCCGTCACTATGGCTGTGGTCGCACAGGCAGCTCAATTCTGTTATTTCCACATCAAATATTTTCCAGAGCTAATCTGATGACTAAAAAAAGACCAGAATTGGGCTGCCTGTGTAAACTCAGATTCGGAAAGTGATTGCGTGAAGACTGCTGGGTTTACGTTTGCAGGTGGTAAGTGCTTTTTTTGTGTACGTTTCTATGTGTTCCCTCAGTTGTGTTGTATGGATGGTTGTGTGGTGTTGTGTTGTTTGTGTATGTGAGTGTGTTGTGTGTTGTGTTGTGGTGGTTTTGTTTCCGGAGCTATAATGTGACTCGTGCCCAGTGTTTGTTCCAGTGTGGTTTCTTGCACTTGAGAATATACGGTATCAGATATGTTCTTCAGTATTGGGATCAATTGTAACAAATGTTTAAGTGGATACATGTTACAGACGTGTTATGTATAGGTTGCTGTATATGTTCCTATGTAAAAAATATTCAAATGCCAAATAAAGATTGAAACTATATGGCGTGAGTACCTTTCCACATGTATAGTTGAAGTCAGAAAGTTTACATACACCTGAGCCAAATGCATTTAAACTCAGTTTTTCATGATTCCTGACATTTAATCCAAGTAAAAAAATCCCTGTCTCAGGTCAGTTAGGATCACCACTTTATTGTAAGGATGTGAAATGTCAGAATAATATTAGAGATGATTTATTTCAGCTTTTATTTCTTTCATCACATTCCCAGTAGGTCAGAAGTTTACATACACTCAATTAGTATTTGGTAGCATTGCCTTTAAATTGTTTAACTTGGGTCAAACTTTTCGGGGGGCTTCCACAAGCATCGCACACTAGGGTGGGTGAATTTTGGCCCATTCCTCCTGACAGAGCTGGTGTAACTGAGTCAGGTCTGTAGGCATCCTTGCCCGCACACTTTTTCAGTTCTGCCCACACATTTTCTATAGGATTGAGGTCAGGGCTTTGTGATGGCCACTCCAATACCTTGACTTTGTTGTCCTAATGCCATTTTGCCACAACTTTGGAAGTATGCTTGGGGTCATTGTCCATTTGGAAGACCCATTTTCGACCAAGCTTTAACTTCCTGACTGATGTCTTGAGATGTTGCTTCAATATATCCACATACTTTTCTCTCCTCATGATGCTATCTATTTTGTGAAGTGCACCAGCCCCTCCTGCAGCAAAGCACCCCCACAACATGATGTTGCCACCCCTGTGCTTAACGGTTGGGATGGTGTTCTTCGGCTTGCCCCTTTTTCCTCCAAACATTACGATGGTCATTATGACCAAACAGTTCTATTTCTGTTTCATCAGACCAGAGGACATTTCTCCAAAAAGTATGATCTTTATCCCCATGTTGTCACGTTCTGACCATCGTTCGTATGTGTTTTCCTTGTTTTAGTGTTGGTCAGGACGTGAGCTGGGTGGGCATTCTATGTTGTGTGTCTGGTTTGTCTATTTTTATGTTTGGCCTGATATGGTTCTCAATCAGAGGCAGGTGTTAGTCATTGTCTCTGATTGGGAACCATATTTAGGTAGCCTGTTTTGTGTTGGGTTTTGTGGGTGATTGTTCCTGTCTCTGTGTTTGCACCAGATAGGACTGTTTAGGTTTTCACTTTTCTTGTTTTGTTTAGTCTGTTCATGTATAGTGTCTTTATAAATTAAACATGAATAACCACCACGCTGCATTTTGGTCCGCCTCTGGAATGAGGCGGACCAACGGCCTCTGGGGACAATGACATGACTGTTTACGATTCTTAGAAATACAGAGAAATAAACTTCATTGGCAAGAGAAATGCCACTCCTATGGTTTACAGTAAGTATAAATATGCAGTCATAAAGTATTAATAAAACTTAACTTCCCCATAATCCATCTCAAAAGATAATTTCAGAAGCAGGCAGAGCATGTAGGAAAGGTAGTTGCAGTACAACAACGATGCAGTATATTCTAGAGGTCGACCGATTATGATTTTTCAACGGCGCTACCGATTATCGGAGGACCAAAAAAGCCGATACCGATAAATCGGCCGATTTTGAAAAATATATATATATATATTTGTAATAATGACAATTATAACAATACTGAATGAACACTTATTTTACCTTAATATAATACATCAATAAAATCAATTTAGCCTCAAGTAAATAATGAAACATGTTCAATTTGGTTTAAATAATGCAAAAGCAAAGTGTTCGAGAAGAAAGTAAAAGTGCAATATGTGCTATGTAAGAAAGCTAACGTTTCAGTTCCTTGCTCAGAACATGAGAACATATGAAAGCTGGTGGTTCCTTTTAACATGAGTCTTCAAATATTCCCAGGTAAGAAGTTTTAGGTTGTAGTTATTATAGGAATTATAGGACTATTTCCCTCTATACCATTTGTATTTCATTAACCTTTGACTATTAGATTCCGTCCCTCTCCTCGCTCCTCCCTGGGCTCGAACCAGCAACACAACGACAACAGCCACCCTCGAAGTAGCATTACCCATGCAGAGCAAGGGGAACAACTATTAGCGTGCGCTAACTAGCTAGCCATTTCACTTCGGTTACACCAGCCTCATCTCGGGGGTTGATAGGTTTGAAGTCATAAACAGCGCAATGCTTGAAGCACAACAAAGAACTGCTGGCAAAACGCACGAAAGTGCTGTTTGAATGAATGTTTACGAGCCTGCTTCTGACGACCACCGCTCAGTCAGATACTTAGATACTTGTATGCTCAGTCAGATTATATGCAACGCAGGACACGCTAGATAATATCTAGTAATACCATCAACCATGTGTAGTTAACTAGTGATTATGATTGATTATTTTTTATAAGATAAGTTTAATGCTAGCTAGCAACTTACCTTGGCTTACTCCATTCGCGTAACAGGCAGTCTCCTTGTGAAAATAAGAATGTGTTCTTAAATGACTTGCCTAGTTAAATAAAGGTATAAAAAAATTAAACTTCTTTTTTTTTATCTGCAAATCGTCGCCCAAAAATAAAGATTTACGATTGTCGTGAAAATGTGAAAATCGGCCCTAATTAAATCGGCCATTCCGATTAATCGGTCGAACTCTAGTATATGCGCTACTAAAAAAAAGAGCTTAATGAAAGACCAAATTGACAGTATAGAGTTGGCACAGACCACAGCATGCCTCACCAGAGGGACTGTCATCTGAACGAGGGCATGAAACCATAACCAACAGATTCTGCCACCACAAAGCCTACTCCTTTACCAAAGCCTTAAGCAACAAAAGAAAAATCTAGTAGGAAGTAGAGCAGCTTTACTGACACATTAAACTGATATAGATGCTTCACTTCCCAGCATTGTTTGTGTGTGTGAGAGAGAGAGAGAGAGAGAGAGAGAGAGAGAGAGAGAGAGCTACTTACAAGCCAAAAACACTTTATGCTCATTCATAATAAAGAAACAAGTTCCCTATATCATATTCCCCGGTAATGTGATTCCACTAAGTGGTTGAGGATGGTCCTTCAATTGCAAGAGGATTTCTCATGGTCAAACGATAGCCATGTTTATTTACCACTAAGAGCCAACACAGAAACAGGCAAAGCCCTCTCCCTGTCTTCATGGCCTTTCATCATCACCATTATCGCAAAGACGTTGGCGAGCAAGCGCTACCCGAGTAACGGGAGTGTTATTTGTGCAGGCTATTTGCGTAGATGCTTTTTCATGTAACCACTCTGGTTTAGTAGTGTGTTGTGTGCTCAAGACTGTCGAACCAGCAGGCCTGTCCTTTGAGACACAAACATTCCAGATGCACATTTGGCGCAGGTCTCTACAGCTGATTAGGGCTTGCGATATTTTCAAAATGCATCCTTACTCCCTTCAGTGGCGACATCACTGATGTATCACAACACTTTTGTTTGTGTCTAAATAAGTCCATTATTAATGATGTACGGTGCATTCGGAGAAAGTATTCAGACCCCTTGCCTTTTTCCAGATTTTGTTACGTTACAGCCTTATTCTAAATTTAAATTAATAGTTTTTCCTCCCTCATCAATCTACACACAATACCCCATAATGACAAAGCAAAAACAGGTTAAAAAAAACTTTTTTTTAAACTGAAATTTTACATTTACATAAGAATTCAGTATTCTTCTTGGGTATGACACTACAAGCTTGGCACGCCTGTATTTGGGGAGTTTATCCCATTTTTTCTGCAGATCCTCTCAAGCACTGTCAGGTTGAATGGGGAGCATCGCTGCACAGCTATTTTCAGGTCTCTCCAGAGATGTTCAAACCGGTTCAAGTCCGGGCTCTGGCTGGGCCACTCAAGGACATTCAGAGACTTATCCCGAAGCCACTCCTGCATTGTCTTGGCTGTGTGCTTTGGGTTGTTGTCCTGTTGGAAGGTGAACCTTTGCCCCAGTTTGAGGTCCTGAGTGCTCTAGAGCAGGTTTCCATCAAGGATCTATCTGTACTTTGCTCCGTTCATCTTTCCCTCGATCCTGACTAGTCTCCCAGTCCCTGCCGCTAAAAAACATCCCCACCGCATGATGCTGCCAGTACCATGCCTCACTGTAAGGATGGTGCCAGGTTTCCTCCAGGCGTGACGCTTGGCATTCAGGCCAAAGAGTTCAATCTCAGTTTCATCAGACCAGAAAATCTTGTTTCTCATGGTCTGATAAGTCATTTAGGTTTCTTTTGGCAGACTCCAAGCAGGCTGCCGTGTGCCTTTTACTGAGGAGTGGCTTCCGTCTGTCCACTCTACCATAAAGGCCTGATTGGTGGAGTGCTGCAGAGATGGTTGTCATTCTGGAAGGTTCTCCCATCTCCACAGAGGAACTCTGGAGTTCTGTCAGAGTGACCATCAGATTCTTTGTCATCTCCCTGACCAAGGCCTTTTATAACCTTTATTTAACTAGGCAAGTCAGTTAAGAACAAATTCTTATTTACAATGACGGCCTACCCTTCTCCCCAGATTGCTCAGTTTAGCCGGGCGTCCAGCTCTAGGAAGAATCTTGTTGGTTCCAAACTTCTTCCATTTAAGAATGATGGAGGCCATGATCTTCTTGGGGACCTTCAATGCTGCACGCATTTTTTTGTACCCTTTCCCCAGATACGTGCCTCGACACTCCTGTCTTGGAGCTCTACGGACAAATTCTTCAACCTCATGGCTCATGGCTTGGTTTTTACTCTGATATGCACTGTCAACTGTGGGACCTTATATAGACAGATGTGTGCCTTTCCAAATCATGTCCAAACTATTTAATTTAACACCGGTGGACTCCAATCAAGTTGTAGAAAAATCTCAATGATGATCAATAGAAACAAGTCTTATAGCAAAGGTTCTGAATAAATAAGGTATTTCTGTTTTCTTTTTTTTAATACATTTGTAAAATGTTCTAAAAACCTGTTTTTGCTTTGTCATTATGGGGTATTGCATGTGGATTGATGAGTTTTTAAAAACATTTTAGAATAAGATACAGTGCCTTACGAAAGTATTCGGCCCCCTTGAACGTTGCGACCTTTTGCCACATTTCAGGCTTCAAACATAAAGATATAAAACTGTATTTTTTGTGAAGAATCAACAACAAGTGGGACACAATCATGAAATGGAACGACATTTATTGGATATTTCAAACTTTTTTAACAAATCAAAAACTGACAAATTGGGCGTGCAAAATTATTCAGCCCACTTAAGTTAATACTTTGTAGCGCCACCTTTTGCTGCGATTACAGCTGTAAGTCGCTTGGGGTATGTCTCTATCAGTTTTTCACATCGAGAGACTGAAATGTTTTCCAATTCCTCCTTGCAAAACAGCTCGAGCTCAGTGAGGTTGGATGGAGAGCATTTGTGAACAGCAGTTTTGTGGCAAAAGGTCGCAAAGTTCAAGGGGGCCGAATACTTTCGCAAGGCACTGTATAACGTAACAAAATGTGGAAAAATCACTGTATGCCATCTAGCAGACACATTTATCCAAATCGACTTACATTATAGATGGTCTCAGGAATTAAACCCACTGTCTTGGCATTGCAAGCACCGTGCTTTACCATCTGGGCTACAGAGGATCAGAAGGACTGAATGATGATTTGCTCTAGTTTTGGAACAGCAGCCTGGTCTGTTGTACAGACAGGAAGCCCATCACTCTGGTTATCTGTGATTTACCAGAGTCTTGACAGTGATTAATCTTTATCTGAAGCAGAACACTAATGAACAGCAGTCCTGGCCCTCACTGAGGTTGTAATTAGAAGTGTTCATTGATTAACCAGATGGAAATAGAATGGATGAACAGAACAGGGATTGATGAACTGAGATGAACCAGACTGATACGTACAGTTGAAGTCGGAAGTTTACATACACGTTAGCCTAGTACATTTCAACTCAGTTTTTCATAATTTCTGACATTTAATCCAAGTAAAAATTCCCTGTTTTAGGCCAGTTAGGATCATCAGATTATTTTAAGAATGTGAAATGTCGAAATAATATTAGAGAGAATGATTTATTTCAGCTTTTAATTCTTTCATCACACTCCCAGTGGGTCAGAAGTTTACATACACTCAATTAGTATTTGGTAGCATTGCCTTTAATTTTTTAAAACTTGGGTCAAACTTTTTGGGTAGCCTTCCACCCATTTGATACCAAGCTTTAACTTCCTGACTGATGTCTTGAGATGTTGTGTCAATATAGCCACATCTTTATCCTCCCTCATGATGCCATCTATTTTGTGAAGTGCACCAGCCCATCCTGCAGCAAAGCACCCCCACAACATGATGCTGCCACAACCATGCTTAACGGTTGGGATGGTGTTCTTCAGCTTGCAATCCTCCCCCTTTTTCCTCCAAACATAACGATGGTCATTATTGCCAAACATTTCTATTTTTGTTTCATCAGACCAGAGGACATTTCTCCAAAATTACGATCTTTGTCCCCATGTGCAGTTGCAACCATAGTCTAGCTTTTGTAATGACGGTGTTGGATCAAGTGCTTCTTCCTTGCTGAGCGGCCTCTCGGGTTATGTCGCTATATGACTCGTTTTACTGTAGATATAGATACTTTTGAACCTGTTTCCTCCAACATCTTCACAAGGTCCTTTTCTGTTATTCTGGGATTGATTTGCACCTTTTGCACCAAAGTACGTCCATCTCTAGAAGACAGAACACTTCTCCTTCCTGAGAGGTATGATGGCTGTGGGGTCCCTTGGTGTATATAGTTGCGTACTATTGTTTGTACAGATGAACGTGGTACCTTCAGGCATTTGGAAATTGCTCCCAATGATGAACCAGACTTGTGGATTTATACAATTGTTTTTCTGAGGTCTTGGCTGAATTCTTTTGATTTTCCCATGATGTCAAGCAAGGAGACACTGAGTTTGAAGGTAGGCCTTGCAATACATGCACAGGTACATCTCCAATTGACTCTAATGATATCAATTAGCCTATCAGAAGCTTCTAAAGCCATGACATAATTTTCTGGATTTTTCCAAGCTGTTTGAATTCAAACAGTTTTAGACACTTCAGAGTGTTTTCTATCCAAATCTATTTATTATTTTTTTTTTTTATTTCACCTTAACCAGGTAGGCAAGTTGAGAACAAGTTCTAATTTACAATTGTGACCTGGCCAAGATAAAGCAAAGCCGTTCGACACATACAACGACAGAGATACACATGGAGTAAAACAATCATACAGTCAATAATACAGTATAAACAAGTCTATATACGATGTGAGCAAATGAGGTGAGATAAGGGAGGTAAAGGCAAAAAAAGGCCATGGTGGCAAAGTAAATACAATATAGCAAGTAAAACACTGGAATGGTAGATTTGCAATATAAAAATAATGGGGTGCAAAGGAGTAAAATGAATTAATGAATTAAATACGGTAGGGAAAGAGGTAGTTGATTGGGCTAAATTATAGGTGGGCTATGTACAGGTGCAGTAATCTGTGAGCTGCTCTGACAGTTGGTGCTTAAAGCTAGTGAGGGAGATAAGTGTTTCCAGTTTCAGAGATTTTTGTAGTTCGTTCCAGTCATTGGCAGCAGAGAACTGGAAGGAGAGGCGGCCAAAGAAAGAATTGGTTTTGGGGGTGACTAGAGAGACATACCTGCTGGAGCGTGTGCTACAGGTGGGAGACGAGGGCCAGCCAACGAGAGCATACAGGTCGCAATGGTGGGTAGTATATGGGGCTTTGGTGACAAAACGGATTGCACTGTGATAGACTGCATCCAATTTGTTGAGTAGGGTATTGGAGGCTATTTTGTAAATGACATCGCCAAAGTTGAGGATTGGTAGGATGGTTTTACAAGGGTATGTTTGGCAGCATGAGTGAAGGATGCTTTGTTGCTAAATAGGAAGCCAATTCTAGATTTAACTTTGGATTGGAGAAGTTTGATATGGGTCTGGAAGGAGAGTTTACAGTCTAACTAGACACCTAAGTATTTGTAGTTGTCCACGTATTCTAAGTCAGAGCCGTCCAGAGTAGTGATGTTGGACAGGCAGGCAGGTGCAGGTAGCGATCGGTTGAAGAGCATGCATTTAGTTTTACTTGTATTCAAGAGCAATTGGAGGCCACGGAAGGAGAGTTGTATGGCATTGAAGCTTGCCTGGAGGGTTGTTAACACAGTGTCCAAAGAAGGGCCAGAAGTGTACAGAATGGTGTCGTCTGCGTAGAGGTGGATCAGAGACTCACCAGCAGCAAGAGCGACCTCATTGATGTATACAGAGAAGAGAGTCGGTCCAAGAATTGAACCCTGTGGCACCCCCATAGAGACTGCCAGAGGTCCGGACAGCAGACCCTCCGATTGGACACACTGAACTCTATCAGAGAAGTAGTTTGTTGAACCAGGCGAGGCAATCATTTGAGAAACCAAGGCTGTCGAGTCTGCCGATGAGGATGTGGTGATTGACAGAGTTGAAAGCCTTGGCCAGATCAATGAATACGGCTGCACAGTAATGTTTCTTATCGATGGCGGTTAAGATATCGTTTAGGACCTTGAGCGTGGCTGAGGTGCACCCATGACCAGCTCTGAAACCAGCTTGCATAGCAGAGAAGGTATGGTGAGATTCGAAATGGTCTGTAATATGTTTGTTGACTTGGCTTTCGAAGACCTTAGAAAGGCATGGTAGGATAGATATGGGTCTGTAGCAGTTTGGGTCAAGAGTGTCCCCCCCTTTGAAGAGGGGGATGACCGCAGCTGCTTTCCAATCTTTGGGAATCTCAGACGACATGAAAGAGAGGTTGAACAGGCTAGTAATAGGGGTGGCAACAATTTCGGCAGATAATTTTAGAAAGAAAGGGTCCAGATTGTCTAGCCCGGCTAATTTGTAGGGGTCCAGATTTTGCAGCTCTTTCAGAACATCAGCTGAACGGATTTGGGAGAAGGAGAATGGGGAAGGCTTGGGCGAGTTGCTGTGGGGGGTGCAGTGCTGTTGACCGGGGTAGGAGTAGCCAGGTGGAAAGCATGGCCAGCCGTAGAAAAATGCTTATTGAAATTCTCAATTATGGTGGATTTATCAGTGGTGACAGTGTTTCCTATCTTCAGTGCAGTGGGCAGCTGGGAGGAGGTGTTCTTATTCTCCATGGACTTTACAGTGTCCCAGAACTTTTTTGAGTTAGTGTTGCAGGAAGCAAATTTCTGCTTGAAAAAGCTAGCCTTGGCTTTTCTAACTGCCTATGTATAATGGTTTCTAGCTTCCCTGAACAGCTGCATATCACGGGGGCTGTTCGATGCTAATGCAGAACGCCATAGGATGTTTTTGTGTTGGTTAAGGGCAGTCAGGTCTGGGGAGAACCAAGGGCTATATCTGTTCCTGGTTCTACATTTCTTGAATGGGGCATGTTTATTTAAGATGGTTAGGAAGTCATTAAAAAATATCCAGGCATCCTCTACTGACGGGATGAGATCAATATCCTTCCAGGATACCCCGGCCAGGTCGATTAGAAAGGCCTGCTTGCTGAAGTGTTTCAGGGAGTGTTTGACAGTGATGAGTGGAGGTCATTTGACCGCTGAACCATTACGGATGCAGGCAATGAGGCAGTGATCGCTGAGATCTTGGTTGAAGACAGCAGAGGTGTATTTAGAGGGCAAGTTGGTTTGGAGGGTGCCTCATATCTATGAGGGTGCCCGTGTTTAAGGCTTTGGGGAGGTATCTGGTAGGTTCATTGATAATTTGTGTGAGATTGAGGGCATCAAGTTTAGATTGTAGGATGGCTGGGGTGTTAAGCATGTTCCAGTTTAGGTCGCCTAGCAGCACGAGCTCTGAAGATAGATGGGGGGCAATCAGTTCACATATGGTGTCCAGAGCACAGCTGGGGGCAGAGGGTGGTCTATAGCAGGCGGCAACGGTGAGAGACTTGTTTTTTTAGAGAGGTGGATTTTTAAAAGTAGAAGTTCAAATTGTTTGGGTACAGACCTGGATAGTAGGACAGAACTCTGCAGGCTATCTTTGCAGTAGATTGCAACACCGCCCCCTTTGGCAGTTCTATCTTGTCTGAAAATGTTGTAGTTTGGGATTAGAATTTCAGAATTTTTGGTGGTCTTCCTAAGCCAGGATTCAGACACAGCTAGAACATCCGGGTTGGCAGAGTGTGCTAAAGCAGTGAATAGAACAAACTATCTATGAATAATATGCATATATTATATTCTTGGCATGAGTAGCAGGAAGTTGAAATTGGGCACGCTATTTATCCAAAAGTGAAATTCTGCCCCCTAGCCCCAAGAGGTTAATACAACTCTTTTTTCAACCACTCCACACATTTCTTATTATTAACTACAGTTTTGGCAAGTTGGTTAGGACATCTACTTTGTGCATGACACAAGTCATTTTTTCCAAAAGGTGTTTACAGGCGGATTATTTCACTTATAATTCACTGTATCATCATTCCAGTGGGTCAGAAGATTACATACAGTGTGTGCAAACTTCTGACTTCAACTGTAGCAGTATACATACACTTTGACATTAGTATTTACTTGTTCTTTCATTGTCTTTTGGTCTTTCTTCATCAGAACTCACAGTATTTTTCACATTCTAATTACAGTGGCCAACCTAATCCGTCTGTTACCCTGACCCTCACCTGACACCCTCAGTCTACATCTTTCCCTTTCCTCCTGATAAATTATACTGTGAAACAGTGATCATACTTTGACCTCTGACCTCCTCAGCTTGGGGGTGTGTTGAGAGATACAAAGACTAAGGACTTGATTAAATCCGCAGCACTGACATTTAAAGACGATGTTTCCGCATTCGCGGAGACTGCATTCATTGTAAACGCTGCATATTTCGGGTCAATTGGAAATTACCTTTAAATTTCAAGCATGCTATAGCGCTGAATTGCGCCCTATTGCATCATTGTGTGACATCGCAAAGTCTTTGAGAAGGGTCTTAAGCACAACATTAGATTCTATGGAGAATTCTCGTCTGAAACCACTCCATTGACTTATTGACTAACAGGGAATTCATGCTGAAAGAACATGAAACAAAGTGTGATTTTCAAACAGCAGTTTTCTAAGTGTTATTACATGGGGAGCCCCTTGTCTATGTCTTTTAATGATCTAAAGGCCATGATCCTCCGAGTATGAATCAATTTTCATCTGATTTCAAATTATCCTCATTTTCAGAGTGAACATTCTGTTTTCTAATAACGCCAGAGTGATTGTTATACAGTACTTTATCACGGTGCCTAATTTTCAGATTGATTTTCAAAACGACTGGACTTTTTTTTTTTACAGGAATGAGAATCACACTAGTTTTCTACTTTGACACATAGAGTGGCAAGAAAAAGTATGTGAACCCTTTGGAATGATTTGGATTTCTGTTTTGTATCTGATCTTCATCTAAGTCACAACAATAGACAAAGATGGTGTGCCTAAACTAATAGTACACAAATGATTAGGTTTTTCTTGTCTATATTGAATACATCATTAAACATTCACAGTGTAGGTTGGAAAAATGATGTGAACCCCTAGGCTAATGACTTCTCCAGAATCTAATTGGAGTCAGGAGTCAACTAACCTAGAGTCCAATCAATGAGACGAGATTGGTGATTTTGGTTAGAGCTGCCCTGCCCCATAAAAAAACACTCATAAAATGTGAGTTTATAAGAAGCATTGCCTGAGAAGAACCATGCCCCGACCAAAAGAGATCTCAGAAGACCCAATATTAAGAATTGTTGTCCTGCATAAAGCTGGAAAGGGTTACAAAAGTCAGTCCACAGTAAGACCAATTGTCTATGAATGGAGACATTTCAGCACTGTTGCTACTCTCCCTAGGTGTGGCCGTCCTGCAAAGATGACTGCAAGAGCACAGCGCACAATGCTCAATGAGGTTAAGAAGAATCCTAGAATGTCAGCAAAAGACTTACAGAAATCTCTGGAACATGCTAACATCTCTGTTGACGAGTCTACAATACGTAAAACACTAAACAAGAATGGTGTTCATGGGAGGACACCACGGAAGAAGCCACTTGCTGTCCCCCCCCCCAAAATTGCTACACGTCTGAAGTTCACAAAAGAGCACCTGGATGATCCACAGCGCTACTGGCAAAATATTCTGTGGACAGATGACTAAAGTTGTGTTGTTTGGAAGGAACACACAACACTATTTGTTGAGAAAAAAAGGCACAGCACACCAACATCACAAAACCTCATCACAACTGTAAAGTATGGTGGAGGGAGCATCATGGTTTGGGGCTGCTTTGCTGCCTCAGGGCCTGGACAGCTTGCTATCATCGACGGAAAAATGAATTCCCAAGTTTATCAAGACATTTTGCAGGAGAATCTGTCCGCCAATTGAAGCTCAACAGAAGTTAGGTGACGCAACAGGACAACAACCCAAAAGACAGAAGTAAATCGACAACAGAACGGCTTGAACAGGGCTTGAACAGAAGAAAATATGCCTTCTGGAGTGGCCCAGTCAGTCCTGAACTCAACCCGTTTGAGATGCTGTGGCATGACCACAAGACAGTGGTTCACACCAGACACGCCAAGAATATTGTACAACTGAAACCTGTTTTGAAAAGAGGAATGGTCCAAAATTCCTCCTGACCGTTGTGCAGGTCTGATCCGCAACTACAGAAAACGTTTGAGGTTATTGCTGCCAAAGGAGGGTCAACCGGTTATTAAATCCAAGGGTACACATACTTTTCCCAACCTGCACTGTGAATGTTTACACGGTATGTTCAATAAAGACATGAAAAATCATCATTGTTTGTGTGTTATTAGTTCAAGCAGACTGTGCTTGTCTATTGGTGTGACTTAGATGATCAGATAGATCAGATACAATTTTTATGACCAATTTATGACCAATCCAGGTAATTCTAAAGGGTTCACATACTTTTCCTTCCCACTGTAGATATCATACCTCAATGCTGAATGCACACTTTCGATCGAGAACACAAAGAACAATCCAAGACTGATATCCTGACTTGAGGACAATGCAGTCTTGCTCTCTGTGCAGCATACGACTTGTTACCTTAGTTTACCAAAGGCGATGTGTTTAACAGAGATGGTGTGTTCCATTTCAGGACATTGCAGTTCCGGCAATGACTCCCCATGGCGTAATTATAATGACCATCAGCGATAATAAGTCAACCGCCAGTGAAAGGTAGGAATCTGTTTTCTGTAACTTGGAACAGAGGACATCACTCCTTTCGGTGCGTAGAGGCTAGACACAGAACGTTTTGCTTAAAGGGCAAGTGACTGTGCAGATGGATTGTGCCTTCATCTGACTACAGCTATCCCACTTTTCCAGAAATGCACGTCTGTCCAGCTGGCGCTGTTCTTTACTGCAGGGCAGAATCAAACACCTCATTATGAAAGGTCATGACTTTCATGCCTTCTTTTGACCTTTAGATTTGTAATGGCAAACTCAGTGAGGGAGACAAAGTCACTGTTACAGCCCTAAGGGTCAATGGCCAATGACCCAAGAAGCTCCCTGGAATAGCTGGGGCAAATCATATCAGAATTTAGTCTCTTTGGCTGCCATTATAAAAGGAATTACCCTGACAGGCTGCCAGAATGGGGTTTTGGGATAAATGCCAAAAATAAGATGCTAGGTTAACACAGGCTTAGAAGATACATTTAGTTCTATGTGAGGTAATATCAGTCAGTTAACATGACCTTCATGAATTATGAAGCCTTTATGTGCTTTAGGTGTTTGTTTTGAATACATAAATTCTTCAAAATTCACAAAAAGTGATGTTAGCCGATGAACAAAATG
Organism: Oncorhynchus gorbuscha; assembly: GCF_021184085.1. Classification (NCBI taxonomy): domain Eukaryota; kingdom Metazoa; phylum Chordata; class Actinopteri; order Salmoniformes; family Salmonidae; genus Oncorhynchus; species Oncorhynchus gorbuscha. The sequence continues at coordinate 35,037,494 of NC_060191.1, read as the reverse complement.
TACAGGATCTCCTAAGCCTGTGTTTACCACAGACGTTATTTTCTGCATTTATCCAGTAACCCTCCAAAAAAAAACATGATTTTCCCTATATGCTTTGACCAATGAGTTCAATGCAATTTCATTGAAATGATGTCGACACAACATTGATTCAACCAGTTTGTGCCCATCTTCTTCTCCTCCTCGTCCTCCATAGGAAGGCTGGATCTGGGTGACGCGTCACCGGCTGTAAAAGCGCCAGAAAAGACCACCACACCTCAACAGTAGTCCGAAACAGTCCTCTACGAGGCGAGTCTCTTCCATGCCCTCACACTGCAGTTCCAGGAACCTTCCAGGAACCGGAACAAGTGGAACATAAAGCTGGTGGTGTGATGCACCATTCAAATGCCATTAGCCAGCTAGCTAGCAAATGAACTGACCCGCCATCATCAGACCTGCAACTCTGTGAGTCACGACCAGATGTTTTAGTTCAAACCCATCCCGACCAACCATCTTACTTTCGTTTTTTGCCTTAAGTAACCTTCTGTCTTATGTAACAATACCAAACATAACATACATTCATGTAGATGATTAATAACAATCGGGTACACTACAGCATAGGCAACATTTTAACACAATCATGGCAAGGCTGAATCTGCGGGAATGTTTGATCAATACATATACGGCCACTAACCGATTTAATAAATACAACTGCAGTTAATTATCGTTTGTAGCAATATTTGGTTTGATTTGAATGAATTCCAACGATTTTGATCTAAGGGCATGAGAACATTTTGCATCCTGCAGATTAGATCTGTTCCTACCCACCAGGTTCAAGTGTGAGGGCTCTGTGTGAGAGAGTGACTAGACCTTAGACGTTTCCTCCATTATTTCCATGTTCGCCTGTCTGTAATGTTTGCTTGCGTCTTTGCGTGAATCACGGGTAATGTATGAGTGACTAGGGATAAACTGACTGACTTTTTTATCAACATCTTCACAGCTGGTGTGAGCTGGTGTGTGTATGAGTTTGTGTGCCCCTTTATTCAAAGTAGACTCCTGATGCCGTAGATGCCTTTTAATGCAGAATTGAACACACTGTATCTCTGCAACTTTTATCTGCAGAGCTCTACAGAATCAGGTTGGACACCCATATCGCCCACAGAGTTTTGCAACCAATTCAGATTCTAATATGCTCACTCACCGTTTGTTTTGTAGAGCACTGCAATGCAGGTGCTGTTGTAACCAGTTCTGCTACATTTGACAAGTGGTACAGTAGTAGTACACCAAAGGCCCTTACAGAACTCTCAACTTTGAGAACTTTTGATTTCTTGAAAATACTTTTTTTTTCTTCCAGTGTGTCTGTAAAAACAATGATGTTGGGTGACAAATAATGGCTGAGTTATGAAATGCGAGATAATTAGAGAGGGTACATTGGTTGTTTTAGATTTCCCCTCTAGGACGAATATCAGGGGATAATATTATTATCTTACCATTGAGACAGGCGGACCAACAAAGCACCTAAATCAACAATAAGGCTTATGGGGGACCAATACCTTTTAGTCCTTGAAAGACTGGTCTGCTGAAACGATCACAAAGCATAAGAACAGTTTCAGAATGATTTTCACCATAAAATGACTAACGTGAATAATGTTTCTGTGTTGTGGCATATTATCCTTTATACAAACAAAGAGTTTATAAAAACATCAGTCTCAACTTAATGAAATGTTAAAAGTTCAATAAAAAAAATGTTTCACACTATGAGGTCGAAATAACACTGTGAAATTGTGAAAATTATGATAATTCCATTTTAGTGTAAGAGCGTGTTCAGCATGACATCACAATCTGATCTGATTATTCTGACCAATGATGAGTCATCTTTTATTTGCATATGCAGGTAGGCGCTAGACTCTAGTAAATACTATCCACCAATCAGGGCTGTGTATGTAAATATATTTACATATGTATCAACACGGCCACACAATCAGTCTGCGCATTTCAATCATGATATACACGATTGAAATATACAGTACCAGTCAAATGTTTGGACACACCTACTCATTCAAGGGTTTTTCTTTATTTTTACTATTTTTCTACATAATAATAGTGAAGACATAAAAAAGACGTAAAAACTATGAAATAACGCATGGAATCATGTAGTACCAAAAAAATAGTTATGCAAATAAAAATATATTTTAGATTTTTCAAAGTAGCCACCCTTTGGCATGATGACAGCTTTGCACACTCTTGGCATTCTCTCAAACAGCTTCACCTGGAATGCTTTTCCAACAGCCTTGAAGGAGTTCCCACATATGCTGAGCACATGTTGGCTGCTTTTCTTTCACTCCACGGTCCAACTCATCCCAAACCATCTCAATTGGGTTGAAGTCAGGTGATTGTGAAGGCCAGGTCATCTGATGCAGCACTCCATCACTCTCCTTTTTAGTCAAATAGCACTTACACAGCCTAGAGGGGAAATGGGGAAATGGGGAAATGTCCTTCTGAAAAACAAATGATAGTTCCACTAAGCTTAAACCAGATGGGATGGTGTATCGCTGCAGATGCTGTGGTAGCCATGCTGGTTATGTGGGACTTGAATTCTAAATAAATCACTGACAGTGTCACCAGCAAAGCACCATCACACCTCCTCCTCCATGCTTCACAGTGGGAACCACACATGCAGAGTTAATCCGTTCACCTACTCCACGTCTCACAAAGACATGGCGGTTGAAACCAAAAATCTCAAATTTGAACTCATCAGACCAAAGGTCATATTTCCACCAGTCTAATGTCCATTGCTCATGTTTCTTGGCTCAAGCAAGTATCTTCTTCTTATTGGTGTCCTTTAGTAGGGGCTTCTTTGCAGCAATTCGACCATGAAGGCCGTATTCACGCAGTCTCCTCTGAACAGTTGATGTTGAGACGTGTTTGTTACTTGAACTCTGTGAAGCTTTCATTTGGGCTGCAATCTGAGGTGCAGTTAACTGGGTCTTCCTTTACTCTGGCGGTCCTCACGAGAGCCAGTTTCATCACAGCGCTTGATGGTTTTTGCGACTGCACTTAAAGAAACTTTAAAATGTCTTGAAATTTTCCAGATTGACTGACCTTCATGTCTTAAAATAATGATGGACTGTCATTTCTCTTTGCTTATTTGAGCTGTTCTTGCCACAATATGGACTTGGTCTTTTACCAAATAGGGCTATCTTCTGTATACCACTCCTACCTTGTCACAACACGACTGATTAACTGACAAGGCAGACCTGTTAATTGAAATGCATTCCAGGTGACTACCTCATGAAGCTGGTTGAGATAATTCTTTGGTTACTACATGATTCCATATGTGTTATTTCATAGTTTTGATGTCTTCACTATTATTCGACAATGTAGAAAATAGTCAAAATAAAGAAAATTCTTTAAATGAGTAGGTGTGTCCAAATGTTTAATTGGTACTTATTTTCATGCAATAAACATACAGTGATGATTACAAATATATATTTTCAACTGCATGGGGGCTTTACATGTCTAAACATTCTATAACTAAAAAAAGAAATGTCCTCACACTGTCAACTGCATTTATTTTCAGCAAACTTAATACGTGTAAATATTTGTATGAACATAAGTTCAACAACAGACTTAAACTGAACAAGTTCCACAGACATGTGACTTAAATAAATGGAATAATGTGTCCCTGAACAAAGGTGGGGGTCAAAATCAAAAGTAACAGTCCGTCTCTGGTGTGGCCACTAGCTGCATTAAGTACTGCAGTGCATCTCCTCATGGACTGCACCAGATTTGCTGTGAGATGTTACTCCACTCTCCCACCAAGGCACCTGCAAGTTCCGGGACAATACAGGGGGGAATGGCCCTAGCCCTCACCCTCCGATCCAACAGGTCCCAGACGTGCTCAATCGGATTGAGATCCGGGCTCTTTGCTGGCCATGACAGAACATTCCTGTCTTGCAGGAAATCACGCACAGAACGAGCATAATGGCTGGTGGCATTGTATGCTGGAGGGTCATGTCAGGATGAGCCTGCAGGAAGGCTACCACATGAGGGAGGATGTCTTCCCTGTAACGCACAGCGTTGAGATTGCCTGCCATGACAACAAGCTCAGTCCGATGAAGCTGTGACACACCGCCTCAGACAATGAAAGACCCTCCACCCCCATATCGATCCTGCTCCAGAGTACAGGCCTCGGTATAACACTCATTCTTTTGACGATAAACGTGAATCCGACCATCACCCCTGGTGAGACAAAACCGTGACTCGTTAGTGCAGAGCACTTTTTGCCAGTCCTGTCTGGTCCAGGGACGGTGGGTTTGTGCCCATTGCCAGTGATGTCTGGTGAGGACCTGCTTTACAACAGGCCTACAAGCCCTCAGTACAGCCTCTCTCAGCCTCTTGAGGACAGTGTGAGCACTGATGGAGAGATTGTGCGTTCCTGGTGTAACTCGGGCAGTTGTTGCTGCCATCCTGTACCTGTCCCGCAGGTGTGATGTTTAGATGTACCGATCCTGTGCAGGTGTTGTTACACATGGTCTGCCACTGCGAGGACGATCAGCTGTCTGTCCTGTCTCCCTGTAGCGCTGTCTTAGGTGTCTCACAGTACGGACATTGCAATTCATTGCCCTGGCCACATCTGCAGTCCTCATGCCTCCTTGCAGCATGCCTAAGGCACGTTCACGCAGATGAGCAGGGACCCTGGGCGTCTTTCTTTTGGTGTTTTTCAGAGTCAGTAGAAAGGCCTCTTTTAGTGTCTTAAGTTTTCCAAGACAACGATACAGCATCACCTAGTGAGGATATGTGAAACTACACCCAGAGCATCACATAGGGCCATTCTGGCCCCCACACATCTTTGAAAAGGTGAAGGCAACACAGAGTTAGACAGAGGACTCTATGGATAAAACCTGCTTTGGCATGGACATTGCTATTGAGGGCTTTCACCATTTGTTTTTTTTGTAATAGTATTTATTAGAATTTCACAATTTTCAGCCATATTAAGAGATAAAACAACAGAGACAAAGCAACAAAAGAAGAAAAAAAACAGCACTCACTTACACATATATATGCACATACATACATACATTCACACACACACACACACACACACACACACACACACACACACACACACACACACACACACACACACACACACACACACACACACACACACACACACACACACACACACACACACACACACACCATTTTCCTCTTCCCGCTCGATGCTTCTCTCACCCCATCCCCATCATTGCGTCTCTCAATATATACATTTTAAACAAACTTACAAACAGAAATTCAACCAAAAAGCTCAGTTTAAACCAAGAAGTTAGGTTCCACACATGGAACGTACAGTGTAGTTCTGAAATACATAAATCCCCGCCATTCTAAGAGAATCCTTGCAGAATAATTGCTGATACCTCAGGTTCTAGGTCATTTAGATAAGGTTCCCGTACGTTGTAGAACTGGTCTGTTTTAGAATACAATGTACATGTCAGATATTCCAGTGGCACCCATTCAAATAGTATCTTATGCCAATCTTTAATAGAAGGAACCTTATCACTAATCCACTGTAAAAGGATGTTTTTCCTCGCTGCGAAGGTAAGGATGTTGTAAAGCCTCCTCTTACCCACAGGAGTAACATGCCTACTAGGGAGACCTAACAGTAAAGAAACTGGGTCCAATTCTAGATCAACCCCTAGGATCTTTTCAATTTCTTGCAGAACACCAGACCAGTATCTTTGTATTTTGGCAACATGACCATAAATAAAGTGTTAGGGTGCCTGTATCCGTTTTGCATTTAAGACACTGAGGAGAAGAGGAAGTGGGGCTAAAAGCATGTCTGCGATTTGGGGATATATGCCATCTGTGTATTATTCTTAACTGGATTGCTCTAGTACGATTACATATAGATATTGTTTTTGCATATCTCCATATGTCCTCCCACATCTCTTCGTCAATAGTAACAGACACTTCTTTCTCCCACACTTGTTTCACCCTCTGTGTGTTGACAGCAGAAAAGGACTTTAAAGCATCATAAAACAGACTTAGACATTTTCCTTTGTGGGAAAAAAAGCATTCTTTCAATGACAGACATATCAGGGTTACCAATTAAGGTGGTGCTCTTCAGAATATAATGTCTTACTTGTAGGAAGTGGAAAAAGTCCTGCTTTGGGAGTCGATATTTCTCGACCATCTGCTCAAATGACAATAACATCTGATCAGGAATAAGTCATTTAGTCTATGTATGCCCTTGTTAAGCCAAAAGGTAAAGCCAGCATCCAGCAATCCTGGACTAAAATCTGGGTTGTTAAGAATTGGGGTAAGAGCAGAGGTTAGTTTGGACCTTCCCAGGAAGTGTTGACCTGACCTCCATACTTTGAGTGTGTTAAGTGTAATGGGATTATTGCAGTGATCGTCTACAGCCTTGAAACTTCTGAAAAATAAAAGATCCTGTAAGGGGTATTTTGAAAGAGAAGTCTCAATGTCTAACCAAATCGAGGTGGGCACACCACTGATAGAACCTGATATTGGGCAGGTCCAAGCCGCCCATAGAACTTGGCGCTATCACCATTGTAAAGTAGTCAACTGGGTGGGACTTCCTATGTGTTATGGAAGAGATCAGATGATTATATCTAGGTCATCAGGAGAGATCAATTATAATTGTGCACTAACACTAGATGGCAGTAAAAAGTAAAAATGTTTTGTTTATTATTACATCTTGTTGGCTCGGGTGTTCGATCCAGCGACTTGTTGGTTATTTGGTTCCTTCCGGTCTGCTATAGTTGTAAGCATATCATATAACAGAGGCTATCCTCTTCTACCAGTAGGGGAGGCACTAATACAACAGACTAATACAACCTTGTACTATGTAAATTCACAGAACATGCTTGAAGAACAAGTTTGCTCCTAAATATCAGCAAAGTTATTGTAGTACTAGTGCTGTAATGTAATATCTCTACATAAATTGTAGTTAACTGCTCTTACACAGGCGCCTTGCCCAGTTATGATCATGTGTTATATACAACTGCCATAGATTATATTTAGACAATCAATCATAGGCAGTTGACGTACAGTAAAGGGGGTTATAGCTTTCCAGCTGAGTGGAGGTCCTCAGATTCCTAATTAAATGTACCTGAGCTACTTACTGTACTATAACATAAGATAATATATTAGCCAACATCCAAATCACATCCAACAGGCTGCAGATATGATTGATTCCATTGGCTGTCCCTGCCCGTCACCGCGGGTCAAACTTGGGAGGCATTTGGAGTTACAGGGGTGAGATGTCATGAACCTGGCTGACCCGGATTACCAAAGGCTCCTGTGGCAATCCCATGAGCCACCAAATATAGCTCCTCTTACGGAGGCCAGGGTGACTTTCTCTTACCCAATCTCAAAGGGTGTACACACACACTAACTGAATGGAGTTGAAGTTTCTTCCACAGTCCAAATAACTCAAATTAGCTTCTTTTTTTTATTTTTATAAAAATTGCGTATGAAGTATTACGCAGGACAAGGAGACACTCAGTGAAGTTCAGTAAATGTATTTATTCATGGCAAACATTAATATTTCACATCTTTAAATTTGTACACTACCTCCAGAGGTTTAACAGTCCTTAACCATGTGTCTTTTCCAACCTGTAGATCAAAGTTTAACCAACCAGTAAAAGCTAGCCAGATAGTTTTAGTCCACAAGTTGTCTTTCACGCAACGATTCAGTACCTCTCCTAGCATTCCTTTCACTCAACCCCAAATAAGAAATGCAACCCCTAATTTATACCCGTCAAACTGATTTAGTTTTTCCAACTCACTGACAAAAATAAATATATTAGTGAATATATACTCTGTTCAGCAGAACAGCAAGCGCAGCACAGATAAAAGATGTGAACACTTGACGACAACATGAGGATCTAACAAATCCACAGGAGCAAGAGACAAATTAGTTGTTCTAGCAGCAGCAACATTGTCTTTTTTACAGAACATGTTCAAATATACGGTTTACACCAAAGTGCAAATAGGTATGTACTGTATATAGCTTATACTGTATATTCATAATATGTTCTAATTTACTAAGTTCTTGCCAGGTTGAGGCTTTAGAGTATTATGGCACATTTCAAAACATTTCACAGGTCATTCTATATCAACAATAGGTCATGCAAAGTTAACGATACACTAATATATATATTTGGGTGACCAAAATGTGTAATTAATTTATACGTTAACGTTTGATAACATACATTTAAAAAGCATGACATTCATATTTGTATCAGGATATATGAAAGATAGAATATCTTCACAGCAATGCTCTCAGTGTGCTACCATAATCAACATTCTGAAACTGTACATCTCGGTACTCCTATGCCATAGGTCAGTGGTGCTGGGAAATTAAAAGCCTTGTTTGAGAACGAAAGACAACAGCCTGCCGAAACAATGCAGAACACAATGAAAACCAACCAAACAACCAGTGCTTTTCTATCAACTCCCCACAATCCCTTAGGAATGGGTGAATTCTCTCCTCAACTGAGCACCAAAGCAACCTTTCCCACTAATTCTTGCACCAACTGTTAGCATTTTTACATACATGTGTATATTACACACCGAGAGTACAAAATATTAGGGACACCTGCTCTTTCCATATAGACTGACCAGGTGAAAGCTATAATCCCTTATTGATGCAAGTTGTTAAAGGGGAAGAGACAAGTAAAAAAATAAATAATTAAGCCTTGAGACATGGATTGTGTATGTGTGCCATTCAGAGGGCAAAACAAAAGATGTAAGTGCCTTTGAAGGGGGTATGGTAGTAGGTGCCAGGCGCACCAGTTTGAGTATGTCAAGAACTGCAATACTGCTGAGATTTTCACGCTCCTGTGTGCATCAACCATGGTCCACCACCCAAAGGACATCCAGCCAACTTGACAACTATGGGAAGCATTGGAGTCAACATGGGCCAGCATCCCTATGGAACGCTTTCGACCCCTTGTAGAGTCCATGCCCGACGAATTGAAGCTGTTCTGAGGGCAAGGGAGGGGGGGGGGGGCATGGATTCCTATCCCTCGTCCGTGTTGCCCTTTCCTCAAATTTCTTCGGCATCTGGGAGACTCCCAAGGATCTTACTCTGGAGTAAGGGCCTCATGCCTCGTTAAAGCTTGGTCCATTAACTTCTGTTAGGGCTTCATCTGCAGTTACTCTTAAAACAGATACCCTAGAAGTACGTGGATTTGTTTTTTATTAAATAATTTTGTACATTGAATCATTTTTTAAGTTTTACATTTTGGCTTGATTATTGTTTTGTTTTCTTAAAGACAGCGTGATCTTAGGAGGACAAGCAATGTAAGAGAGAAATGTGTGAGAGCACAGTCTACTTCACTTGGCTGTCATCATCTGCACAAACTCTGCAAGGCAGAACAAAACAGGGAGAGAAAAAAATAAGAAATACACAAGAATAAAGGGCATTCTGTTAATTAACAATGATTATGGCACATTAATAAGATTATTGGAACAAAGTAACATGAGGAATCAAGGTCTTCAATACTATTTTGAATTCAATGAGCAGTGATTCATTCATGATTGTTATGGATAACTCCTTTTATTGCCTTTACTTTCAGCATCAAAGCAAAGAGAAATAAGGCACAACTGACAGGGGCAACAGTGGAAAGAAACTTCAGTGAACTCACAGTAGATCTGAGAGGAGGAGCAGGAAGAGGGAGAGAGAGGAGGAAAAAGGAGGACGAGGAAGTGGAGGTTTTAAGAGAATCTTTAGCCCTCTGGTTTTCGCAGATCGGAAGGTACCAGAAAAGTCTTGGAAATACGGTGATATTTAGCACCACCTTGGCTTGCAACAGGCTACGGGGAGCTTCCACCTATCCGTTTCCTTTATATCTGCAAACGCAGGAATGGGAGAGGGGAAGGACGTTGAGCTCACCTTCATAGTTGACCTGTCCGTCTCCGTCAATGTCGGCCTCGCGGATCATCTCGTCCACCTCCTCGTCTGTGAGCTTCTCCCCGAGGTTCGTCATGACGTGGCGCAGCTCTGCCGCACTGATATAGCCATTCCCATCCTACAGGGAGAACAGGCTCATTCAATAGGCAAAGAGAGAAGGCTCTTACATACAGTACTTTGACCTGATCTCATTCTGACAAGTTTAAACAAGGCTTTTCTATCAGAATGATCAGTGACATGTCCATCTTCCCTAGCAAACTGGCATTGTAGCAGTAACCAAGGCCCTTCAGGACTGTTGCACAAAAGTCCAACAAAAACCATGCCTGACACAATCACACCTGCACGGAGCAATATAAGCCCAGGCAATGAGCGCTCCCCATTAGCTTGTGACTCAGATTCCTGCACTGCAATAAGCCCCCACCCTGCATGTGGGTAACGTTATACTCCACTCCCAACAAACAAAGCCCTCCTCTCAGCAACACAGTTAAGACATAACGATGACTACAAACACTGGATTACATAACATCAGGATGGCAGAGGCGCAGTAGTCCATCCCACTTTCAACGTCACATTCTTAGAACATGAAGTGTTCGTTTTTGTTCAATCACTTTGGTGCAATTTTCACAAGTATGTGATCATTTCCACAATTCTAAGCACAAAAATCTAAAACAGACCATCATAATGGCTCAAAACACTAAGCACATTTCCAATTGACGGAGTACAACAATCAAAGGGGACGGTGTGGAGCATACGTACCTTATCAAAGACTCTGAAGGCTTCTCTGATCTCCTCCTCGCTGTCTGTGTCCTTCATCTTCCTTGCCATCATTGTCAGGAACTCTGGGAAGTCGATTGTCCCGTTACCTAAGGACGAACAAGACAATCCTCATTTTATGTTTTTGCACACACACACACTTTATTTCATAATGAGCTGTGTTGAAATTTTTGTCAGTACATTCTGGAATGCGCCCAAAGAGAGATATCATCTTGGCATCTGAGTACACAGGCAGCACCATTGAGGTAATCTCCATTTCTAAGTAATCCATTTTCTTCTTCAATTAAGTCTAGGAGTTGGCAAACAAACAAAGGTTGCAAACTACTGTCTAGATGTGTTGTTTTAACAGATATAAAAGCCAAGGTTGCCGATTTACTGCCACCGACAGTTATGGAATGTTTGCTCATGAGTATAATTAATTGACTAGCCACCGTGCTTTTACACCTGCATTGTTTGCTGTTTGGGGTTTTAGGCTGGGTTTCTGTACAGCACTTTGAGATATCAGCTGATGTACGAAGGGCTATATAAATATATTTGATTTGATTGACTGATCCCTCTTGATGGAATCATGTGATCATTCCATAACACATATGGAATTCCCACCCAGTTGACTACTTTAAAAATGGTGGAAGCCCTCAATGGCACCACTATAGTCCCCGGTTTCGAATCCAGGCTTAATCACATCCTGCCGTGATTGGGAGTGCCCATAGGGCGGCGCACAATTGGCCTTACGTCGTCCAGGTTTTGGCCGGAGTAAGTCTTAACTGACTTGTGTTGTATAGCACACTGTATTACTTATACAACTAATATAAGGACAGGACATGAGTAGAAATTAATGTGGGCATTGCTTAATGCGTTTCAAAGGAAAGAAGATTCCAAGCATTTCAACGTAGGTAAGCTAGGGGGGGATACAGGTGCCCTAAAGGGACAAAACTAGAATATCAATACACAACATATTCCTCCCCCTTTACCTTTGATGACTCATAAGGAAAAAGTAAATATTCACTGTTTTGCCTAGTGTTTTCTTTTTAACATAAGTTCTCTTAATGTAAATAAATGAACTTTTCAGAATAACCTTTTCCAAACTAGGGAAAGAGGGTAGACGACCTCAGTCCCCAGACTTAACCCTGGGGTGTATTCTGCCCCAATGTCTGAGGTTAGTCTGAACTAAATAGTCAACCTGTCAGAGGGTCGTCTTTCTCTTGCAGGGTAATGACGACGTACAGTTGAGTCTACAGTCTCATTATCTCTGAGTCTGAGTGGTGATGGTGTATGCCCAGACGGGGGTGCAACAGTACCCTGCGTATGCACTCTGGAGACTGGAGCACTTTCCACATTTGTAGGTTGCTGCAGTGGATGTTCAGGCGATGGCTCGTAGTCATGGTAGGTCTCCAGTAGCTGATCCTGGTTTGTTGCTTGACATGAGTCATCTCTGAGGTTGGTTCCTGGCAACAGTTGATCCACATGTCTCCTCCAGATGATGTTTTCCGGTGTGTGAACTGTGTAGGACACAGGCCCTGTTTGTGCGACCACTGTGGCTGGTATCCACTTTGGACCTTTGCAGTAGTTCCGAGCAAGAACTCGCTCTGCAGCCATGAAGCTTCGGTCTTTTGCTTTGCTCAGTCTCTCCACCTGTGCTCGCTGTTGTGTCTGTACAACCTGTTTCGTCTTTGGAGGTCGAGTCACGTGCAAGCTGTCTTTTCATCATGGCTGGCGCAGGTGCCACTTTGATTGTAGCGTGGGGGAGTGTTTCTGTAGGTTAACAGGAAGGTGTTTAGACGCCCATTGAGGGAGCCGTTCCCTTGTGATGATTTTAAAGCTTGCTTCATCGTTTGGACAAACCTTTCAGCGAGGCCGTTCGTTGCAGGGTGATACGGCACTGACTTGATGTGTTAAATTTAATTTGCTTCCATGAATGACCAGAACTCTTCAGACACCAGTTGGGGGCCATTATCACTAACAAGTTGCGTTGGCAAGCCGAAGCGACTGAAGATTGACCGTAGCTCTTTGATGGTTCTCTCTGAGTGCGTCAACTACAACTAAGAACATACGATCCTCCAGTGGGCCTGCATAGTTTATGTGGACTCGCTGCCAAGGCTCCTCTGGGAAGTTCCATGGGTGGTGGTGCTAGCTGAGGCATGTTCATCTTTTGACATGCAGAACATGACTTGACCTGGTCTTCGATAGCTGCGTACAGACCTGGCCACCAAAAGTAGCTGCGTGCAATCTCCTTCATTCGCACCATGCCACAGTGCCCTGAATGGAGTTCTTCAAGCACCTGCCTTCTCAGTGGCAGCGGTGACTCGAAAACCCCATAGCAAGCATCCAAACTGAACGGTGAACTCGTTTCTCCTCACTAAGGTTGTAGGCTGTCCGACATCTCTACTTCTTTTCCACGAGTGACAATGTCCACGACCTCAGACATCACTGGATCAGTGTGAGTGAACCTTTTCACTTGGACAGATGTAACTGGAGAGTTGTCACTTCCTTGGAGTAGAATATTTCAGCCTGGGAGTGCTCAGTGTGTGCGACAGGTAAGGGAAGTCTTGAGAGGCCATCTGCATTGCAGTGCTGCTCAGAACTTCTGTACTTGATATCGTACTGGTGAGTAGATAACAATAACGCCCATCGCTGCATGCGGTTGCTGCACGCAACGGAATGCCGGTGTGGAGACCAAAGATGGAGGTGAGGGGTCTAATGATGAAATTTCTGTTCTAACCCTAACTCCAAACACAATGGCGAGTGCTTCACGCTCTGTGCATAATTGCTCTTGGCTTTACTTAAGGTCCGTGATGCGAAAGCAATTGGCCTTTCTTCACCTGATGGCATGATGTGAGAGACAACTGCACCAACGCCATAAGGTGATGCATCGCATGCCAACTGTAATGGCAAGTTGGGGTTGAAGTGGGTTAGGGCCTCTGACTGAGCTAAGGCTGTTTTCACTTTCTTGAAGGCCTCCTCACGTCTGTCTGTCCACTTCCACTGTTTGGTTTTGTTCAAAAGTTCATGCAGTGGCTTTAACACGTTAACTAGGTTTGGCACCCACTTTGCGTAGTATGTCAGTAGTCCAAAGAATGATCTCAGCTGACTCACGTTCTGTGGGGATGGAGCTTCCGCAACGGTCTTCACCTTCGATGGCGCCTTGTGGAGCCCCGAACTGTCAATGACGTGGCCCAGGTACTCAACAGAAGGCCGGAAAAACTTGCAGGTGTCCTTCTGGACCCTCAAACCGTACGCCTCCAATCTCTGTAGTGTAGCGTTCAGGTTTCTCAGGTGCTCCTGCTCGTCTTTGCCGGTGATGAGTAGATCGAGGTAACATTGGACCCCAGTGAGCCCGCGCAGTATCTGGTCCATAGCTCTCTGAAACAAGGCCGGAGCTGAGGTGATTCCAAAAGGAAGCCTCCGGTACGTGTATAGTCCTTTGTGAGTCACTATGGTCAACAGTTCTTGTGACTCTTGGTCCACATGCATTTGTAGTTGTAGACTTATGTCAGGCCTATGTTACTGAATTTTTGTCCTCCAGCTAAACCAGAAAAGAGGTTGTCAATGAGGGGTAGTGGATATTTTTCAGCAGTCAAGACTGGGTTAATGATGACTTTGAAATCACCACAGAGTCAGTCTGAGTGATTCATCTTTTTTCATGACTGGAACAATGGGTGTAGCCCATTCACTAACATTCCCTGGAGCCAAGACTCCACTCTCGACTAGTCTGTTTAGCTCAATTTCAACATCTGGTTTTATGGCGTATGGGACAGGTCTAGCTTTGAAGCATTTTGGCTTGCTGTCTGGTTTCACTGTCAGTTTAACTGTTATGTCCTTCATACTGCCAAGTTCTCCTTTGAACACATCCGCCTGTTTCCTCAATATCCCTTGTAGGTTTGTGTCCTCTTTTGCAACCATGTGAATTTCCTGCCAGTTGAATTTGGTCTTTTCCAGCCATGTGAGTCCTAGCAATGCTGGATGGTTGCCTTTCACAATGTAGAGTGGTAGCTTTACCTTCTGTTTGTTGTGCTCCACTGTAACAATCACGCTTCCTCTCACTGGAACAATCTCACCAGTGTGTGTTTTCAGCTTCATCTTTGTGGGCTGTAGTGAGGGGATGTAGTTTCTCCTTGTATACAGCCTCAGACAACAAAGATATGGCTGCTCCAGTGTCCACTTGCATCCGTACAGCGTTTCCATCCAGTAGCGGTGTCACCCATTAGCCGTATCCATTGTCTGAAATGGACATAATATGCAAAGATTCTCCCCCTTCATTTTATGCACTCTTTTTGAACTTCCTGAAGTCCCTTTTCCTTTGTTCAGTACTTTTGTTTGATTGTGTCTTTTTGTTTTTCTCTGCACGTTCAATGTGACCCATTTTTCCACAACTTCTGCAGTGTAAGTCTTTGCACCAACACTCCTCTGCTTGGTGACCTGGTTTCCCACAGCGACAGCATGGCTTCCCACCTCCTGCCTTGTTTTTAACCACGTAGACACCTTATGCACTTTAGTCGAAGAACTTAGCTGTTGTGCGTCTTTATTTGCCATTTCCATTGACGTACTCACTTCTATTGTTCTCTGCAATGTTAAGTCACTCTTAGTCAAAAAGGCGTTTCTGGATTGCCTCGCTGCGCATGCCACACACTAACCTATCACATATAGTGTCACTCATTGATCTCCCAAATTTACAGTGTTCAGATAAGTTGTTTCAATACAGCCACAAACTGTGAAATTGATTCCCTCTAATCTTGATTTCTCTTATGAAACCAGAATCTCTCTGCGATTATCAGTGGTTTGGGAGAATGTCCTTTTAAAAAGGTAGCCACAATTTCATCATATGATTTATCACCTTGTTTTACAGGCATTACTAGGCTGCGCAGTAGATTGAATGTTTTTCCTCCCATAACAGTCAAAAATGTTGGCACAACGACTTCTGCTTTAATTCCATTTGCCAACACAAAGACCTCCAACGTTCTGTGTAAGATCTCCATTGTTCCACAGATGAAAATGTTCCTATATTTCCAATCAATGCAGACATTTTCGGATGATTTTTTCTCACACTTTTCAGATGGTCCCAGACCCCTTTTCTTTCTTTTAACTCATACCGACTTCACTTTCTCCCGCAGCAAAACTCTTCATATCCCTCGAGGCTCTCGTTGCCGTGACATCAAAAGCTTGCTAGCATCACTCGACTGGCTAGCCCCGCGTTTTGTTTGCGTCTTTAACTCAGACTTTCTGCCAAAGATGAGCACAAACGTGAGAACGTTTCTTCCTCGTCGCCAGTTGTAGTATAGCACACTGTATTACTTATACAACTAACAGGACATGACGGGAGTAGAAATTAACGTGGGCATTGTTAAATGCATTTCACAGGAAGAACATTCCAAGCACTTCAACGTAGGTAAGCAAGGGGTGTTACAGGTGCCCTAAAGGGACAAAACTAGAATATCAATACACAACAACTTGTCTAGTTTATTTATGAGAATCATCAGCTAACGTCACCTTTTGTGAATTTGGAAGCATTTATGTAATCAAAAACAAGCACATACAGGCTTCAAAATTTTTACTGTTATGTTAACTGACTGATGAAAATGTATAAGATCCCCTAAGCCTGTGTTGACCTTATTATCTGCATTTATCCCAAAACCCCTCTTCATTTCCACCATAAGAATGGCTGATCGAACCAAAAAGGTAAGTAATTTCTAGTTTTCGGACTACAAGCTGGCGAGCTCTATGTCCATGCCAAAAACGGGTTTTATCCATTTAGAGTCCAACTCTATGGGTGAGCCTTTGTTGTGGTTGGAAACGATGGCTGGTTGAAATGCGATCCACCATGAAACCAGAGCCATGGTACCATCCAGGTCGGACAGCAGGTAGCCTAGCGGTTAAGGGCCAGTAATTATGCAGTGTGTGTCACCATTCATCCACTATGTGAAAGGGGTCAGCCTTGTTAGGTTCTGACCATACTTGTTTGTGCATGCGTGTCAGCACGTCAGTGTGTGTGTGTGTGTGTCATTGTACACATCTCTCTAATCTTACCATCGGCGTCCACCTCGTTGATCATGTCCTGTAGCTCTGCCTCAGTAGGGTTTTGTCCCAGAGAGCGCATGACAGTGCCCAGCTCCTTGGTGGTGATGGTGCCATCGCCGTCCTTGTCGAACAGTGAGAAGGCCTCCTTGAACTCTGAATAAGCAAACAGGAAACAGTGTGGGATTGGTGGAAATGCCTATATTGGCTACGTCAATAGTCTACATGGTCTTTCTATCCTTGTCTCCTTTTCTTCATCTGCACTGATGTGAGAAAACTGGACAGCTAAGGGCAAATTCCCAGGATGCGTTCAACATACTGATTTCACCCAATTTTTAGAGCTGTGCAGATGAAGAAAAAAAACACCTCTTACTAAGAATGGTAGGTACAAGATTAGCAGCAGCAGTATAAACTAACAGGCAGAGTAGCCTAAATGTTGGCCACTACCATGAGGATCCATGACTCTAAGCACCCACACTATCTGGCCAACCGACAGGAACTCAAATCACTTTGACTTACTGGGATTGGATTGAAGAGCTTTGAAAGGACAGAACCTCACTGTTCGGGGTTAGGGATTGTACTCACCAGCAATCTGCTCCTCAGTCAGTTGGTCAGCCTGTGTAGACGAGAGGAAGCAAGAGTGAGAGTTGTCCATGGCCCCAAACATATTATAGCCTGAAGTAGATTAAGCCACAATCACCTAAAGGCTGCTCTTTTACTCCTGTGTGTAACCATACCTGCCCCACTGGATTCGCACGAGACCAGATGAAATGACAGTGATACTTTCACCCCTATAACCTCAGTGCTCACACGAGTAGCATAATGTTGTTCCTACACATGTTTACATGCACACCGTTATACTATTATTATTATTCGGGATACTCAAGTATTCTGTTTGAGTTGATGCATACAGTACCATTTTAAAAAGTCTGGACACAGACTCAAGAGCTTCTTTATTTTTACTATTTTCTACAGTAGAATAATTCTCTCAACCAGCTGCACCCGGAATTATTTTCCAATAGTCTTGAAGGAGTTCCCACATATGCTGAGGACTTGTTGGCTGATTTTTCTTCACTCCGTGGTCCAACTCATCCCAAACCATCTCAATTGGGTTGATGTCGGGTGATTTTGGAGGCCAGGTCATCTGATGCAGCACTCCATCACTCTCCTTGGTCAAATAGCCCTTACACAGCCTGGAGGTTAGGTCATTGTCCTGTTGAAAAACAAAATGATGGGACTAAGCGCAAACCAGATGGGATGGCATATCGCTGCAGATGCTGTTGAGCCATGCTGGTTAATTGTGCCTTGAATTCTAAATAAATCCCAACAGTGTCACCAGCAAAGCACACCCACAACTCCATGCTTCACGGTGGGCACCACACACGCGGAGATCATCCGTTTACCTACTCTGCATCTCAAAAGGACTCAAATTTGGATAGATTCCCACCGGTCTAAATGTTCATTGCTCGTGTTTCTTAGCTCAAGCAAGTCTCTTCTTATTGGTGTCCTTTAGTAGTGGTTTCTTTGCAGCAATTCGACCATGAAGGCCTGATTCCCACAGTCTCCTCTAAACTGTTGAGATGTGTCTGTTACTTGAACTCTGAAGCATTTATTTGGTCTGCAATTTCTGAGGCTGGTAACTAAATGAACTTATCCTCTGCAGGAGAGGTAACTCTGGGTATTCCTTTCCTGTGGTGGTCCTCATGAGAGCCAGGATCATCATAGCGCTAGGTTTTTGTGACTACTCTTGAAAAAGATTTCAATGTTTGAAATTTTCCAGATTGACTGACCTTCATGTCTTAGAGTAATGATGTACCGTCGTTTCTCTTTGCTTATTTGAGCTGTTCTTGCCATAATATGGACTTGTTTTGTTTTTTTTTACCAAAAAGGGCTATATACACTGTATACCAGTAGATAGCCCTATACCTTGGTCACAACAACTGATTGGCTCAAACACATTAAGGAAAGAAATTCCACAAATTAACTTTTAACAAGGCACACCTGTTAATTGAAATGCATTCCAGGTGACTCATGAAGCTGGTTGAGAGAATGCCAAGCATGTGCAAAGCTGTCATCAAGGCAAAGGGTGGCTACTTTGAAGAATCTCAAATATGTTGATTTGTTACACTTTTTTGGTTATTACATGATTCCATATGTTATTTCATAGTTTTGATGTCTTTACAAATACGTTTACATTGCAGAATAATAGTGAAAAGAATGAGAAACCCTGGAACGAGTAGGTTTGCCCAAACTTTTGGCTGGTACTGTATGAACATATCCGGTCCTGGTTGAGAAATATGCCGATATTAAGCCAGGATACTGTGGCATGTAAAACATCTTATGCCGTTTACGGTTGTTTTTCGTGGTTTGCGCAGGCTCAGTTCCAAATATCATGGGTGTTGAGTGATGTTTTCATCTGTCAAACAAATCACTTCAAAAAAGTAGGCTCCTCACAGTTAGATCCACCATAATTCATTTAGCTGATATTCCGCACTTTCACCCCCAAGTTTCTGCTTATAACTTGACATTTGGCAGGCCATTTGTTTGTCAACTGTAGTTAGGCTGTGACAGAAGAGAAGGTGCATGTATCTAGACTAAACGCAGTAGAGCTCACCAGAATAATGTCTTAACTAGATTACTAATGGATCCATTCTATGTAAACACCAATAAAGTTGTCTGTTTTGTTTAGGGACCGGGGGGGGGGGGGGCCCAATTACTCAAAAACAGTGGAATGATTGGTCCTGTGCAAAATGTAATCAGTTTGATCGATTCTAAGGAAATTAAAAGTTGAGAAAACAACGAATGTCTTCAGTTGCATATTTTATGTGGTTGAAATACTGTGTGCTTGCATACGTGTCAAGATAACATGTCTCAAGAGATGCTGAAAGAAAGAAAAACAATTTCTCCACTCCTGTTCGAGTCAAAATTAACATTTATTGTATAAATTTTACTGCAAGAAATGCATAATTTTGCAGGAGTTGATTTAAGGACTGGCCCCTTTTTCAATTTTTCACCTAAAATGACATACCCAAATCTAACTGCCTGTAGCTCAGGCCCTAAAGCAAGGATATGCATGTTATTGGTACCATTTGAAAGGAAACCCTTTGAAGTTTGTGGAAATGGGAAGGAGAATAACATACAATAGATCTGGTAAAAGATAATACAATCATCTTTGTAATGAAAGAGAAAGGCCATCATGTATTATTCCAGCCCAGGTGCAATTTAGATTTTGGCCACAAGAAGCAGTAGTATATGTGCAACGTTTTAAGTATTAACTTCAGGATTGGTGGGTCCCCTGCGGGACAGTTGAGCAAACTTAGGCTAATGCGATTAGAATGAGGTTGTAAGTAACAAGAACATTTCCCAGGATAGTACAGTGAAATAACTTTGAGGAGAGTGCACATTTCTTAATAAACAAATTGGGCACATTTGGGCAGTCTTGATACATTTTGAACAGAAATACAATGGTTCATTTGATCAGTTTAATACATTGCATTCAGAAAGTATTCAAACCCCTCGACTTTTTCCACATTTTGTTACAGCCTTAAGTCTCAAAATAATCAAAGTTTCACCCTTCCGCATCAATGAACACACAATACCCCATAATGACCAAGCAAAAACAGGTTTAGACATTTTTGCACGACAGGTTGCCTAGTGGATAGAGCATCGGACTAGTAACCGAAAGGTTGCAAGATCGAATCCCCGAGCTGACAAGGTAAAAATATGTCGTTCTGCCCCTGAACAAGGAGGTGAACCCCTGTTCCTAGGCCGTCATTGAAAATAAGAATTTGTTCAACCGATTTCCCTAGTTAAGGTAAAAAAAAAAAAAAAAACTGAAATGACATTTACATAAGTATTCAGACCCTTTACTCAGTACTTTGTTGAAGCACCTTTGGCAGTGATTACAGCGAGTAGTCTTGGGGATAACGCTACAAGCTTGGCACACCTGTATTTGGAGAGTTTTTCCTCCTCCTCTGCAGACCCACTCAAGCGCAGTCAGGTTGGGTGGGGAGCTTCAGAGATGTTTGATCGGGTTCAAGTCTGGGCTCGGGTCTGGCTGGGCCACTCAAGGACATTGAGATTTGCCCCAAAGCCACTCCCGAGTTGTCTTGGCTGTTTGCTTACAGTCATTGTCTTGTTGGAAGGTGAACCTTCGCACCAGCCTGAGGTCCTGGGGGCTCTGGAGCAGGCTTTCATCAAGGACCTCACAATACTATGCTCCCTTCATCTGTCCTTCGATCCTGACTAGTCTCCCAGTCCCTGCCGCTGAAAAACATCCCCACAGCATGATGCTGCCACCACCATGCTTTACCTTAGGGATGGTTCCAGGTATCCTCCAAACATGACACTTGGCATTCAGGCCAAAGAGTCCAATCTTGTTTTCATCAGACCAGAGAATCTTGTTTCTCAATTCCAAATGTGCTGTCATGTGTTTTTTACTGAGGAGAGGCTTCCGTCTGGTCACTCTACCATAAAGATCTGATTGGTGGAGTGCTTGCTGCAGAGATGGGAGAACCTTCCAGAAGGGCAACCATCTCCACAGAGCAACTCTGGAGCTCTGTCAGAGTGACCATCGGGTTCTCTGTCACCTCCCTGACAAAAGCCTTTCTCCCCCAATTACTCAGTTTGGCCGGGCGGGCAACTCTAGGAAGAATTGAGTTTGAATACACATACTAACCGCAGTATTTGTGAATTGAGTATGCTTATTGGTCATAATATGCCAAAAGATCCTGTATGTCGTACTAAATTCGCAAAAATACGAAGTATACATGAAGTGTACACCATTCACTATTCTGTGCTTTTAAGGACCATAATGCAATTAATCAGAAAATGGGCATGGCTTCACAACATTTTCAGATTTGAAGAAAATGGCAGAAAATATTAGGGCTGTTCGATAAATCAATAATTAGAGGTAAATTCTTCCCTCAATAACGATATAAAAATGTTTAGATTAATTTTCGATAATGTCGATATAGAATAACTAGGAGCAGCAGGAACGTGCGGAGAAGTGACAATATGCACGTGGAGAGGTATAGCCCACTAAAAACCACTTAGCAGCTCGAGTTATGGAGTAGCCACTATTAACCACCAAAAATGAGTGATGTAGGCAAAAACAGTGGCAGTGATGTAGGCAAAAACAGTGGCAGTGATGTAGGCAAAAACAGTGGCAGTGATGTAGGCAAAAACAGTGGCAGTGATGTAGGCAAAAACAGTGGCAGTGATGTAGGCAAAAACAGTGGCAGTGATGTAGGCAAAAACAGTGGCAGTGATGTAGGCAAAAACAGTGGCAGTGATGTAGGCAAAAACAGTGGCAGTGATGTAGGCAAAAACAGTGGCAGTGATGTAGGCAAAAACAGTGGCAGTGATGTAGGCAAAAACAGTGGCAGTGATGTAGGCAAAAACAGTGGCAGTGATGTAGGCAAAAACAGTGGCAGTGATGTAGGCAAAAACAGTGGCAGTGATGTAGGCAAAAACAGTGGCAGTGATGTAGGCAAAAACAGTGGCAGTGATGTAGGCAAAAACAGTGGCAGTGATAGCCATGGAGAAGGAGCAGCTTCCAACAAAGACATTATTGATAAGGGTTCAACTGTTTCAGTCATTTGGAAGTGGTTTGGCTTTTTGAAGTCCGACAAATGTTCAGTGCAAATTGTGCCGTAGACAGGTGGCAACGAAGTCTGGTAGTACGACAAACCTTTTTCAACATCTGAAGCGAAATCACTCTTTGGAACATGCAGAAAGTTTGAGTTTGCGCCACGGTATTGATAAACACCCCTCAAGCATCAGCCAATCTTGGGATGTTTGCCCAAAGCAGTCAACACTGACAGCATTTATGCCCTACAAGCAAACATCAAAAAGACATCACAAATGCTATTATGCATTGCATTGCTAAGGACATGCTACCAATTAACACAGTCAAAGAGGAAGCTTTCAAGAGGCTTATCAATTTAATTGACCCCAGGTACGTGCTCCCTGGCCGCAAACAGGGGACAATTTTCCTTCAAGTATAATTTTTTTTGTTGCTCAAATATATATATTTTTAAATGTCACCTTTAACTAGGCAAGTCAGTTAATAACAACGTATTTATAATGACGGCCTATCAGGGAACAGTGGGTTAACTGCTTTGTTCAGGGGTAGAACAGATGTTTACCTTGTCAGCTCAGGGATTCGATATAGCAACCTTTTAGTTACTGCCCCATCGCTCTAACCACGGACTGTGCAGGCATTCTTGAGTTTGAAGCAGATATGCACCTTTTAAACAATGATTAGTATCGTGATAATTATCGTTATCGATGGGGGGGGGGAAATAGTGATCATTTATTTGCCCTAGAAATTATGCAGTCGAAATCTGACGAGAGAAGGCACAAATTCATTGCTTTAACTAATTATGACAAATGTTCTGAAAATGTGGAGCAATGTAATAAAGGAATGATTTAAAATTAGTTACGTTATGTTGGTTGACAATTTGTTAGTTACGCTAGCCGTACGAACGGCAAAGCATTACAGCAGTATGTTAGCTAGTTACCTAACGTTAGTTGGTTACTAATACCTCGAACTGGCCAAGCAGTATATTAACTAACTACGCAACGTTTGACTTGATTATTCACATCATTCTTAGCTAAGTGGTATTGTCGTTGTGCATGTCAATGGACATTGTTAATTCTGGCCATCTACTCCGATTTTAGAGCACTCTTGAACAGAGTAACTGCTAAATTTACGAACGCTCAACACCCGTTGAATATGGCTAGTGTCAGTAAATGTCAGCAAAAAAAAAAAAAAAAAAAACATTAATTTTTGCCAGCAGCAGTTAGTCACTTAACGCTCTGTATAACCAGCTCTGCTAGGGTGAGTAAAATAGTCAGAGTAAAGTGTTTTCTCCTTTGTGCCTGGAAGTAGATAGCTTGGGTGATTCACTGCTGTTGAACGCTCAGATCAACCCTACCCGTCGGCCAGTGTGCGCTCTGAATGCTCCAAGAGTGAAACACGAACAGACAAAATTACATCGCTCTGGATTTATGAACACCCAGAGCGCACTCTGGCACTCCAGACTGAATTTACGAACACACCCAAAATCGTAAAATGTTTAGCTAACAAGCTAGCAAGATGTTGAATTGCAACAGCATCAACTTCCAGTAGACAGACAAAGCTCTAGTACGCTCAACTGAAAAGCTACTGTTTACAGTATACTAAAATGAACTAATAGTATGTAGTATATACTCATTAAGTATGTAGTATGGGTATTTGAACACAGCTTTGAACACAGCTTTGGTGGTTCCAAACTCCTTTCATTTTTTGGTACCCTTCCCCAGATCTGTGCCTCGACACAATCCTGTCTCGGAGCTCTACGGACAATTCCTTTGACCTCATGGCTTGGTTTTTGCTCTTACATGCACTGTCAACTGTGGGATGTTTTATAAAGAGAGGTGTGTGCCTTTCCAAATCAAGTCCAATCAATTGGATTTACCACAGGTGGACTCCAATCAAGTTGTAGAAACATCTCAAGGATGATCAATGGAAACAGGATGCACCTGAGCTGAATTTTTAGTCTCATAGCAAAAGGGTCTGAATACTTACACAACCGTTCAAAAGTTTGGGGTCACTTAGAAATGTCTTTGTTTTCCATGAAAACATATGAAATATAGCCAAGGTTAAAAATAATGATTTTTTAATTGAAATAGTAATTGTGTCCTTCAAACTTTGCTTTCGTCAAAGATTCCTCCATGTGCAGCAACTACAGCCTTGCAGACCTTTGACATTCTAGTTGTCAATTTGTTGAGGTAATCTGAAGAAATTTCACCCCATGCTTCCTGAAGCACCTTCCACAAGTTGGATTGGCTTGATGGGCACTTCTTACGTACCATACGGTCAAGGGTTGAGATCCAGTGACTATAATGGAGTGGCCAGCACAGACAGAATACCAGCTGACTGCTTCCTCCCTAAATAATTATTGCATAGTTTGGAGCTGTGCTTTGGGTCATTGTCCTGTTGTAGGAGGAAATTAGCTCCAATTAAGTAACGTCCACAGGGTATTGCATGGCGTTGCAAAATGGAGTGACGGGGATCTTGAAGAAGGAAGGCTTTAACCCTGTACAAATCTCCCACTTTACCAACACTAAAGCACCCCCAGACCATCACGTTGCCTCGACCATGCTTGACAGACGGCGTCAAGCACTCCTCCAGCATCTTTTCATTTTTTCTGCATCTCACAAAATGTTCTTTGTGATCCAAACACCTCAAACGTTGATTTGTCTGTCCATAACACTTTACTATCTTCCTCTGTCCAGTGTCTGTTATTTTGCCAGTCTTAATCTTTTCTTTTTATTTGCCAGTCTGAAATATGGCTTTAATTTGCAACTCTGCCTAGAAGGCCAGCATCCCGGAGTCAACTCTGCACTGTTGACATGGAGACTGGTGTTTTGCAGGTAGTATTTAATGAAGCTTCCAGTTGAGAACTTGTGAGGCGTCAGTTTCTCAAATTAGACACTCAAATGTACTTGTCCTCTTGCTCAGTTGTGCACCGGGGCCTCCCACTCTTTCTATTCTGGTTAGAGCCAGTTTGCGCTGTTCTGTGAAGGGAGCAGTGCACAGCGTTGTACGAGATCTTCAGTTTCTTGGTAATTTCTCACATGGAATAGCCTTCATTTCTCAGAACAAGAATAGACTGACGAGTTTCAGAAGAAAATGCTTTCTGGCCATTTTGAGCCTGTAATCGAACCCACAAATGCTGATGCTCCAGATACTCAACTAGTCTAAAGGACAGTTTTATTGCTTCTTTAAACAGAACAACAGTTTTCAGCTGTGCTAACAATTACAAAATGGTTTTCTAATGATCAATTAGCCTTTTAAAATGATAAACTCGGATTAGCTAACACAACGTGCCAGTGGAACACAGGAGTGATGGTTGCTGATAATGGGCCTCTGTACACCCATCAAAAAAAAATATATAATCTTATCATTTCCAGCTACAAGTCATTTACAACATTAACAATGTCTACACTTTATTTCTGATCAATTTTATGTTATTTTAACAAACAAAAAAATGGTTCTCTTTCAAAACAAGGACATTTCTAAGTGACCCAAACTTTTGAACGGTAGTCTATGTTAATAAGGTAGTTCGTTTTTTTATTTTCAATATATTTGCAAAAATGTCTAAAAACCTATTTTCACCTTGTCATTACGG
The DNA here is from genome assembly GCF_021184085.1 of Oncorhynchus gorbuscha. Classification (NCBI taxonomy): domain Eukaryota; kingdom Metazoa; phylum Chordata; class Actinopteri; order Salmoniformes; family Salmonidae; genus Oncorhynchus; species Oncorhynchus gorbuscha. The sequence goes on along the minus strand of NC_060191.1, from coordinate 35,011,613 downwards.
ACTATTGTGTGTAGATTGAAGGGAAACAATTAATTCAATCCATTTTAGAATAAGGCTGTAACGTAACAAAATGTGGAAAAAGTCTAGGGTCTGAATACTTCCCGAATGCACTTTATTTTATTAAGCCAGACGTGAGAAGTTATAGGCCTACAATCAGTGTCCATATCTCTGTTAGGATTCCATTTAACCCATATGAATATTCTGTTCAGTCATGGATACAGGAATACTCGTGAGTGGGATATCAAAATGTGCATCTAAACAGCTTATCCCAAATAAGACCTTAAGCAGGATATGAGCTACTAACCGGAATACTGTGCGTATGTCAACATGGTCACTAATTTCAGGCCAGTTAGCGGTTTCCTGCCAATTAGACCTGTATCTAGTACGTAACATTTCAAATCAAATCCAGGTCTATTAGTCTCATACACAGATTTGCAGGTGCATGGAAATGCTTGTGTTTCTAGCTACAACGGTGCAGTAATACCTAGCAAAAGATAAATACACACATAATCCATTAAAATAAAGAAATATCAGAACGAGCGAAGTCTGAGACCATCAGTTGAGGACGAGGTCTTATCAGGCCTGTGAGTCAGTCAACCAGCATATTTCAGGCTGAGGAAGTGTGATGAGGGTTGGGTATAAATACACCTCAGTACGCCTGCTATAATTAGAGCGGCAGGAACAGGGTCGCCAATGTAGCACACTGACTATTATCACCTATGTTGCTTTTTGTGGGTCTTCGTCATCATACATATATAATTTATTGCTTGAGTGAAAGTGTGCATACCAGTGAAAGCGTGCACTACCGCGACCGACCCCCCCCCCCCCACAAACAAAACAACAGGTTAGTGTGCAAGGAGCCGACAGAAAGGGGCACACAGACAGTGTTTCCTCCGACACATTGGTGCTTCTGGCCTACGGGTTAAGCGAGCAGTGTGTCAAGAAGTGGGGCTTTGGCAGGGACGCTTGCCTCTCCCGAGTCCGTAGGGGAGTTGCAGCAATAAGACTAACTGCCAATTGGATATCATGAAAAGGGGCAAAAATACAAAAAAAAAAATCATATGACTGTGTTTTGCACATGTTCATTACAGGATGAGTCATCAGGATGAGGGGGGGGGAAGGAAAGGGCAGCAAGCAGACTGCAGCGCATTCTATCCATGCAGAGGGTGGAGGAATCAAGCAGTGGTTGAGGAGCATTTACAAGGCCGTGTCAAACACCAAATGGCTCAGGAAAACAGTGTTGCATTTGAGCAGTATTGAGATCCCATGTAACGTTACTATACTGTGCGATTATGTACAGTCCTGGTTAAATGCTGTTCATTCCACATTCACTGTGGTGGTAAAGTGGTGCTGCCTCATTTTTGGGGGCAGATGACAAGATATTCAGATTTGCAATTGTGTCTTATCCTTGGTGCAAAACAAACCCACCGTGAATTATAGATTTAGCTCCAAGGCCTTACTTTCGTTCCGCAAAACAGCAATTATGAGGGATAAAGCAGAGCATACGAGGACAAGCCTTTGTTTGTCACAAGGTCTTTGAGTCTCTTTCCCATTTTTTGCAGAAGCATGCACTGCGGATCCCGTGTCAGTATACTGCAACAACCATGTGGTTCAATGCAGAGGGGAGGAATGCGTGTGGTAGAGGGGCGAGAAAGAAGGGGTGGCAACGAAGATCATTCACGAACAGCAGACTGCGGATCAACGTGGTGGTGCAATACGCAACACCATGACGAAAGACTCAAATATCGCATCGCTATTGCCATCTCAATTTGCGCAACAAAACGATGCACAACAAGTATTACTAGCTATATCATATTGCCTGCTAGCTATGTAATTGGAAACATGACAACACAGGTTCGCTTGTTGCGCACAAGCTATCAGCTTACCTTGGGACAGTACAATCTCGGCATTGTTTCATTGCAAAATACAAATTAACTGGCTCATGCCTACATAGCTAACGTTGAATGAAAACAATTATTTAGATGGCTAGCTAAGCAGCCAACTAATACTACCGATTAAGTTCATTCAATTAGCAGTGTGTTTGGGTTTTATTACATCAAACAGCGCTATGCTTCTGCCTTCACCACGCCCACTCACCATTAGTACCCCCAACCCCGATAAGAGAAACCAATGACCTTAACTAGCTAACAGTATGTTAAATTAACCATGGCTAACGTTAATCAGATAGTCATATGCCTCATACGTTTTGCCTTGGCAAGGAATACGTGACCACAATCAAGCATGTTATTATTATATTATATTGTCTGTCATAACTCCGTATGAGCTTGACCAACTGCAAGTTATTGCATTCCAACGTCAAGCCAACAGCCCGGACAGGTGGTGATATCAACAGTTGAGCTGCCAGACCGAAAAAACTTTTTTCAGTCACACCTTATTTAGCTAGCTAGTTTACGGATAGCGAGCTCGTTATAACTATAGGCGTTGCTCGAACCCAATACGAATGCATGTTAGCGAGATAGCATACGCTTGGCTTTGTCTGCGGGTTGAATGAGTGCAGCAAGCTAGCTAGCAAACGGTGGCTATACTCACCATTTTATTCTTCGCACTTCGACAATTTAAATTACTAAATAGTCAACGTCCCCCTCGTGGCTGGCAAACCAACTGTGTCCAACGTATGTATCGTTGTTTAGTGCTGAAAAACAATTCGCTAGAGGTATTCAGTCCCTTCTCTGCGAAGTTGCCCGGAAACACTAGGGACCGCGTCACTGCTGATGTGGCCTCATTTGCACTCTATATCGCTCCGCGAAGTGACATCTTTCTTCACCCCCTCCGACGAACCTGCCAATCTTAAAACTGCACACCACAAATGCGTCAGAATATAATAATCTATTCGCGTCCTATTTATCACTGCACTCACTGAAATTGCCTAGCACCGTCCCCTGTTACTCATCAAACAAAAAAAGGCATTGTACTACGTGCACGAATCGCGCAGGGATACTGCAGGATTCTGTTTGATGAGAAGCAGACGCGCCCATTATTTCAGTCTATCGAAGCTGTGAACATTCAATATTTTAAATGGATATACATTGTCAATTTGATAGCTCTTATTTTTGATCAAGTATGACCACAGTGGTGTAATGAGATGAGCTGCAACTAAGCCAATGTAACGCAGATCCTTATTGGCCCAGAGAAACGGTTAGAAAAGTACCCGATTTTGTAATTGGCTGGTTGTAAAACTGCATTGCGCCAAATTGGATGTATACATTGCAAGACTAATGAGTTTATAATTGTATGTTGTATAAATCGTTCGCTTTGCGCTATTACAGGTTTTGAATATGCTGATTTCAGATATGACTAATTGGTCAAAATGTAAACCGTTGCAGTAGTCTAGTCTAGTAGTATGACATCGTGTGTAGGCCTACATGACAAGGACAAAAACCCTCCCACCCTGAAGATATGATGTTTATTATTACTTATTTTTTACATCAATACTAATGGCATTTAAATGGAACCATGGGATGGGTCTATAGTAACTGCTCATGTGTGTACAAAAAGTAGAGATATATCAATAATTCTTAATTGTGTGTGTGCTATATTGCAATATTCAGTCAGACCTAACACTTTTGTTTGTGGATCTGTATCATATTCATCGACATAACAGACCCTGGGCGAGTTATTGAGAGGCAAAGAGGAGGAAATATCAGAGGGAATTTGCTGGAGTGTTGTGTCTTTTCTGCCCTTCATTTATTTGCACACAGAAAGTCAGGAAAAATTTGGAAAATGAATGACCTTCTTGATCCAAATCAGTCAGGTTTCAAGACTAGTCATTCAACTGAGACTGCTCTCCTCTGTATCACGGAGGCGCTCCGCACTGCTAAAGCTAACTCTCTCTCCTCTGCTCTCATCCTTCTAGATCTATCGGCTGCCTTCGATACTGTGAACCATCAGATCCTCCTCTCCACCCTCTCCGAGTTGGGCATCTCCGGCGCGGCCCACGCTTGGATTGCGTCCTACCTGACAGGTCGCTCCTACCAGGTGGCGTGGCGAGAATCTGTCTCCTCACCACGCGCTCTCACCACTGGTGTCCCCCAGGGCTCTGTTCTTGGCCCTCTCCTATTCTCGCTATACACCAAGTCACTTGGCTCTGTCATAACCTCACATGGTCTCTCCTATCATTGCTATGCAGACGACACACAATTAATCTTCTCCTTTCCCCCTTCTGATGACCAGGTGGCGAATCGCATCTCTGCATGTCTGGCAGACATATCAGTGTGGATGACGGATCACCACCTCAAGCTGAACCTCGGCAAGACGGAGCTGCTCTTCCTCCCGGGGAAGGACTGCCCGTTCCATGATCTCGCCATCACGGTTGACAACTCCATTGTGTCCTCCTCCCAGAGCGCCAAGAACCTTGGCGTGACCCTGGACAACACCCTGTCGTTCTCAACCTACATCAAGGCGGTGGCCCGTTCCTGTAGGTTCATGCTCTACAACATCCGCAGAGTACGACCCTGCCTCACACAGGAAGCGGCGCAGGTCCTAATCCAGGCACTTGTCATCTCCCGTCTGGATTACTGCAACTCGCTGTTGGCTGGGCTCCCTGCCTGTGCCATTAAACCCCTTCAACTCATCCAGAATGCCGCAGCCCGTCTGGTGTTCAACCTTCCCAAGTTCTCTCACGTCACCCCGCTCCTCCGTTCTCTCCACTGGCTTCCAGTTGAAGCTCGCATCCGCTACAAGACCATGGTGCTTGCCTACGGAGCTGTGAGGGGAACGGCACCTCAGTACCTCCAGGCTCTGATCAGGCCCTACACCCAAACAAGGGCACTGCGTTCATCCACCTCTGGCCTGCTCGCCTCCCTACCACTGAGGAAGTACAGCTCCCGCTCAGCCCAGTCAAAACTGTTCGCTGCTCTGGCCCCCCAATGGTGGAACAAACTCCCTCACGACGCCAGGACAGCGGAGTCAATCACCACCTTCCGGAGACACCTGAAACCCCACCTCTTTAAGGAATACCTAGGATAGGATAAGTAATCCCTCTCACCCCCCCCTTAAGATTTAGATGCACTATTGTAATGTGACTGTTCCACTGGATGTCATAAGGTGAATGCACCAATTTGTAAGTCGCTCTGGATAAGAGCGTCTGCTAAATGACTTAAATGCTAAATGACTTAAATGGAAAAAGTTCAGAAAAAAATGCGGTCCACCAAAATAAAATACACATGGCTTTATCCATGTGCTCCCTCTTGTGGAGACAAATTGCATCATGAAACCACATTGTAAACTACTGTACCACAACCATCATCACGGGCCAAATGGAATTTATGGTGAGAGTAAAACTGGTTTCACGATACATTGAGTACATTAAGTATACAGTACCCTAAAAAAAAATGCAGATGGAAAAAAAGTTTCAAAGTAACACAATTACAAAAAAGGAAACCTTCAATTATCATTGTTGTACATATGCAGGTAAATCCAGGGTCTTTCCAGTCAGGGGCTGTTGTACCAGTCAAGGTGGTCCAACATGTATGACCTCCTCTTGGGGAAGGCTGTATCCATGTTGTCCTATTTCTATGGTTTTGGTGGTGCTCAAGTCCATGTTCCTGTGGCATAGGGTTTCCACTGTGGCACAAGCACACAAGCATTTACCCACCGGGTTTGGCAAGTACATGGGAAACAGTAGGCATCGTAGAAGTCTGCAGTGGCACAGGCAGCTACGTAGATGGATCAGCTGACTCAGGATCCGGTTCAACCCCTGTTTGATGATGACAGAGAGGGTATTGAAGAGGGAGTAGGTACAGCATACCCCCAGGAGCATGAGGAGGCAGGTAGGTTCCACTGGGGGCTCCTCTGTAAGACTCTTCCTGGCTGCTCACCAGGTCCCTGAAGCCCACCGTACTGAAGGCCACGAAGCAGAAGTACAGGGACTTGATGCAGCTCCAGCACACCATGGCTGATTAGAGAGTGGAGGCATCACACACCAACACCAGGAGAGCATCAAACAGTAGGAGAGTGACAGAATGCACAAAGGGCCTCCACCCCTCTTTCCCACCCTCCATGTCTCTTCCCTCTCCTCTCCTCAAATCAAATCTTATTTGTCACATACACATGATTAGCAGATGTTAATGCGAGTGTAGCGAAATGCTTGTGCTTCTAGTTCCGACAATGCAGTAATAACCAACAAGTAATCTAGCTAACAATTCCAAAACTACTACCTTATAGACACAAGTGTAAGGGGATAAGAATATGTATATAAAGATATATGAGTGAGTGATGGTACAGAGCGACATTGGCAAGATACAGTAGATGGTATTGAGTGCAGTATATACATATGAGATGAGTATGTAAACAAAGTGGCATAGTTAAAGTGGCTAGTGATACATGTATTACATAAAAATGCAGTAGATGATATAGAGTACAGTATATACATATACATATGAGATGAATAATGTAGGGTATGTAAACATTATATTAGGTAGCATTGTTTAAAGTGGCTAGTGATATATTTTACATCATTTCCCATCAATTCCCATTATTAAAGTGGCTGGAGTTGAGTCAGTGTGTTGGCACCAGCCACTCAATGTTAGTGGTGGCTGTTTAACAGTCTGATGGCCTTGAGATAGAAGCTGTTTTTCAGTCTCTCGGCCCCAGCTTTGATGCACCTGTACTGACCTCGCCTTCTGGATGATAGCGGGGTGAACAGACAGTGGCTCGGGTGGTTGTTGTCCTTGATGATCTTTATGGCCTTCCTGTGACATCGGGTGGTGTAGGTGTCCTGGAGGGCAGGTAGTTGCTTGTTGGTTGCTGTTGCCCCAAAGCCTGATCTGTGTTCTCCTCCGGTGGCACCATCGCATGAGGAAGCCCTACATGGTGACAACTCTCTCCAGGAAGAGTTTGAAGAAGAGGAAGGTGGCAGAGCAACCCAGCAGGCTGTAGATTACCAGGAGGACTATCCTATCTGTGGTGAATTGGGTCGTCATCCTAAAACCTGTCTGAGGGAAACGGAGAGAGAGAGAGTTTAATCTGAGAGAGAAATCTCATTTTAGACATGAACTCTTTTATTATGTCAGGTCATTTTGGATAAGATTTTGAAACTTAATCTCAGAAATCACACTATTCCAATCAGCCGTGTAGAGGCAATTGTTAGAGTCAGAGGTCAAATCATTTTAGGGCTGTGTGTGATTGTATTTCATCATCAAACATAAAAGTTCATGTGTAAAACTATGTTGAACATGGTACCAATGTCTTTGCCTTCAAGCATCATCTGTCACACTATGAAATGAGCACATACTGGTAGTAAATATGCAGGCTGTTGAAAAAGGAAATGGATCCACAGTCGATTGTGTCAACCGCTCGTACCGTTTCTATGTTTATAAAGTGGACACTAATAAGACAGTGGTAGAATGTGGCTGTAAAATTATGACTGCACCTCCAATTTAGGTTGGTCTCTCCCCTTTCATATTTCTTTGTGGTTTCTACTGTATATGAAATGTTACCTATATTATTAGCTGTTGGGGTTTTTCCATTTTTAGACCTCTTATGTCATGCACATTCCCCACGGAAGAGACCCTGTAGTTATTACAGTAGACATGGTAACACTGTTTGACAAATATCAAATCAGTGTAGATGAACACTGCTGAGTTTTTCACGCTCAAAAAAGTCTGGCTGCACAGCCGATTGGCAAACATACTGTAAATTGAGAATTCATGTGAATAAACTGAACAGAAAGAAGAATAAATTGTACTATGAAACAAAGAAATGGAATAACGAATTGTCACACCCTGATCTGTTTCACCGGTCCTTGTGCTTGTCTCCACCCCCTCCAGGTGTTTTCCCGGTTTTGACGGTGGAAAGCAAAAGCCATTCTGATACACAAGAATAGCAAAGCACCCTTTATTGGCATAAACAGCCGACCAAACAGCCTGTTACCAACCCTATCCGATCAGATAGAATGCTTTTTCACAGTAAGCAAATTGACAACACATTTTCAGCATGTTTATACAGAAGGGCATTCAACATGTACAGCACTTACAAATGACTGATTGGCTGAGATAAATTACCAATACAAATATTGTGGCTGTTTTGTTAGACTTCAGTGCAGCTTTTGACATCAATTATAATCTGCTGCTGGAAAAAAAACTTGCATTATGGCTTTACATCTATATTGTGGATCGAGAGTTAGCTGTCTAACAGAACAGAGGGTGTTCTTTAATGGAAGCCTCTCCAACATAATCCAGGTAGAGTCAGGCATTGCCCAGGGTAGCTGTCTAGGCACTTTACTAATGACCTGCCACTGGCTCCGAGTAAAGCCTGAGAAACTTACTACAATCCTTTAACCTATTCACATGAGTTTCAAATATCTCTTACGATTGCCCCAGTGTGAGTTTTTTTATGCGCATGGATGTCAGAATGCACAGACTTTGTTCCAAAATGTGATCGTGTACATAATAGGACAGTTAATCCATGCTGCCATCAAACCAAGGCACGCTGCCTACTAATTATCGTGAGGCTGTTTCTACCTGTCAATTTCAAATTATTTTCCCACCAGTTTTTTTTCTAACAGTTTGAATTGAGGTGTGTTCCGTAGCCCATTACCCTGTTGCAGACAATTCACCTATGAGGTATTACTGAGCCGGACAAACTTCTCTCCTCGAAGAGAGCCCAAGCACTTTCCAAGCTCAAGTATACAGATCTTTCTCCAGTCTGAACAGAACTTTCACTAACCTTTTCCCACCTGGCACATTTTACAGCTAGCGCCTGCATTGCCTTCATTGTTGTTTTCCTTATTAATAATAACTTCGGACGTAAATACGTTCCCAGTGCCTCATTTTCTTTAGATCGGGAGGGGCTGGAAAGTACAGTGAGCAAGCGGGGGGTGGGGGGGTGGGGGTTCTGGGAAGTTCTAAGGTACCGGAATTCAGAGCCCGGAATCCAGTTCAGTGACACCTAGAAGGCTGTGACGTAAACCTTCGGCGCTGGTGAATGGAAGGAGAAGCAGTACTGGGGGGGGATCAGTGACATCAGTAAAATGTACACACTAATGCAGATAACAGATTATGGACAATTACCCCAGCATATAAATCCTCCAGTTCCACAAGATCAACAAAAATGTTTGCTGGTACATCCATATCTGCCAGCTGACGTATACAATCAAGGCACTCTTTTTATTCAAACTAGTAGCCTCATTGAGCATTAGGCTGATTTTGGGAGAGCAGTGTACTATTCTTTCAAATAGTTTGCTTAGGTAGTGTTCTCCTGGCATCGGCCAAATCCAGATTAGTCCGTAAGACTGACAGATGGTGAAGCGTGATTCATCAATCCAGACAAAGCGTTTCCACTGCTCCAGAGTCCAATGGCGGCAAGCTTTGCACCACTCCAGCCGACGCTTGGCATTGAGCATGGTAATCTTAGGCTTGTGTGCGGTTGCTTAGCCATGGAAACCCATTTCATGAAGCCCCCGACGACCAGTTATTGTGCTGACCTTGCTTCCAAAGGCAGTTTGGAACTCGGTAGTGAGTGTTGCAACCGAGGACAGATTTAATGCGCTACGTGCTTCAGCACTCAGCAGTCCAGTTCTGTGAGATTGTGTGGCCTACCAATTTGCGGCTGAGCCGTTGGTGCTCCTAGACGTTTCCACTTCACAATAACAGCACTTACAGTTGACCTGGGAAGCTCTAGCAGAGCATAAATTTGATTGACTTGTTGGAAAGGTGGTATCCTATGAGGGTGCCACGTTGAAAGTCACTGAGCTCTTCAGTAAGGCCATTCTGCCAGTGTTTGTCTATGGAGATTGCATTGCTGCGTGCTTGATTTTATACACCTGTCAGCAAAGCGTATGGCTGAAATAGCCAAATCTATTAATATGAAGGGGTGTCCACATGCTTTTTGTAATTATAGAAAGTGTTTCTCAATTATGTAGGTCACTGGTGAGCTCACCATAGTAATTGCTATTCGCTAATTCATATTATGGCTTGTCAGCCAAGGGTTAGCTAAAAAATGAAATATGACCGCTTGTGTTAGGTCACTTTCCTCAGCACTACGACTAATGTAGCCTACATTTTCCAGTTTGGATGGGTATTGTGTTATGCTGCTACTTCTGTTAATGTTGCATCCAAAAATAAACTGGTCACATTGAGGACATAACGCTGTAAAGACTGTTTGTGCAAGATGTTCAATGAAAAAACTGTGGCCCAGCTCAAACGCTGATTTAAGGACACACTCATAACTTAAATGATACAATTCATGTATCTTGAATTATTCAATTCACGTTCCACATTTAAACTGATTGTTTGAACGGAATGTTTTGCAACTGGTTGTACTAATGATTACACCCCAGATCAGCTAAATGGAGGTAAGAGTGTGTAGTATTGTGCGATATTGAATGTGTCACTGTCGGTCACCTTCATTACTCCAATTTGTCTCTCGAACCTGTGGCTCTACACTATACACTTTCATTTGTCTTCCCAACCTCATGGTGGATATTGGCTGTGGTGACAGTGGCGGAACTAGAGTATTATACATGGGGTGGCCAGTGTGTGGCCAAGGCTACTTTTCTGTCATGGTCCATAGGCATCTAAGGAGCACGAATGAATCCTATGATTTCTGATTAGAGATAGAAGTGATAATTCACTTAACCTGGAGTTCTTCAATGTGGCAGATAGTGTGGTCCAAAAGGGTTACTTCACTAGAATTCTTTAACATACTATGAATAGTTAGTGTCTATACATCGGCACTGCAGCTCAATTTCTCTCTCACACACACACACAGTACTGTACTCACATACTGGAGAGACTTGGGTCACTCTGTTTTCATGAATATATAATCTGGGTCTATAAGTGTTGAACATCCAAAATATTTTCAGAAAATAAAGCTCAAGCGCCAAGGAGATAAGATAGCATTTGTGTGTTACATAAATAGCATAGTTAATTTACAAAAAGGTACATTTACAAAATAAACTGCAATTTGACATACTAGGTATCAGGCAGAAATGGACCTGAATTTAAAAAAAATAATTTTGGTGTCCATCAATATCAAACTTACAGTATCATATTTATGCTCATATATATATATATACAATGTTAAACATCTGCAGGATCGGTGTCCCGTCCACGGGACGGTTGAGCTGATGTAGGCTAATGCAATTAGCATGAGGTTGAAAGTAACAAGACCATTTCCCAGAAAAGATATCTGGGAAAGCTTAAATTCTTGTTAATCTAACTGCACTGTACAATTTGCAGTAGCTATTAAAGTGAATTAACAACATGCTATTGTTTGAGGAGAGTGCAGAGTTTTGAACTTGAAAAGATATTAATAAAAAATTAGGCACATTTGGGCAGTCTCTGTAAGGTTCTGCTTTTCTTTTGTTAGTCAAACTTGTGTTCTTTTTCTTTGTGTTCTTGAACGTAGCCCTGTCTTTAATTTTTGTTCATTGATTTCACCTGTGTTCGTTTTTCACCTGGTTTCATCAGCTCCCTATTTAGTTCAGTTATTTCTTTTTTTATGGTTATGTTTTTGACTGCCTGCCTGTGATTTACCATTGCCTGCCTGTGACCACGATTCCTGCCTTCTGCGAAGGCTTAACCTCTTATGGCTGCATCCCTTGTTCTCAATTTCTGCCTGAAGACATGACCTATAACTACACTGCTCAAAAAAATAAAGGGAACACTAAAATAACACATCCTAGATCTGAATGAAAGAAATATTCTTATTAAATACTTTTTTCTTTACATAGAGTGGGGCAAACAAGTATTTAGTCAGCCACCAATTGTGCAAGTTCTCCCACTTAAAAATATGAGAGAGGCCTGTAATTTTCATCATAGGCACACTTCAACTATGACAGACAAAATGAGGAAAAAAATCCAGAAAATCACATTGTAGGATTTTTAATGAATTGAATTGCAAATTATGGTGGAAAATAAGTATTTGGTCACCTACAAACAAGCAAGATTTCTGGCTCTCACGGACCTGTAACTTCTTCAAGAGGCTCCTCTGTCCTCCACTCGTTACCTGTATTAATGGCACCTGTTTGAACTTGTTATCAGTATAAAAGACACCTGTCCACATCCTCAAACAGTCACACTCCAAACTCCACTATGGCCAAGACCAAAGAGATGTCAAAGGACACCAGAAACAAAATTGTAGACCTGCACCAGGCTGGGAAGACTGAATCTGCAATAGGTAAGCAGCTTGGTTTGAAGAAATCAACTGTGGCAGCAATTATTAGGAAATGGAAGACATACAAGACCACTGATAATCTCCCTCGATCTGGGGCTCCACACAAGATCTCACCCCGTGGGGTCAAAATTATCACAAGAACAGTGAGGAAAAATCCCAGAACCACACAGGGGAACCTAATGAATGACCTGCAGAGAGCTGGGACCAAAGTAACAAAGCCTACCATCAGTAACACACTACGCCGCCAGGGACTCAAATCCTGCAGTGCCAGACGTGTCCCCCTGCTTAAGCCAGTACATGTCCAGGCCCGTCTGAAGTTTGCTAGAGAGCATTTGGATGATCCAGAAGAAGATTGGGGAGAATGTCATATGGTCAGATGAAACCAAAATAGAACCTTTTGGTAAAAACCCAACTCGTCGTGTTTGGAGGACAAAGAATGCTGAGTTGCATCCAAAGAATACCATACCTACTGTGAAGCATGGGGGTGGAAACATCATGCTTTGGGGCTGTTTTTCTGCAAAGGGACCAGGATGACTGATCCGTGTAAAGGAAAGAATGAATGGGGCCATGTATTGTGAGATTTTGAGTGAAAACCTCCTTCCATCAGCAAGGGCATTGAAGATGAAACGTGGCTGGGTCTTTCAGCATGACAATGATCCCGAAAAACACCGCCCTGGCAATGAAGGAGTGGCTTCGTAAGAAGCATTTCAAGGTCCTGGAGTGGCCTAGCCAGTCTCCAGATCTCAACCCCATAGAAAATCTTTGGAGGGAGTTGAAAATTCGTGTTGCCCAGCAACAGCCCCAAAACATCACTGCTCTAGAGGAGATCTGCATGGAGGAATGGGCCAAAATACCAGCAACAGTTTGTGAAAACCTTGTGAAGACTTACAGAAAACGTTTGACCTCTGTCATTGCCAACAAAGGGTATATAACAAAGTATTGAGATGAACTTTTGTTATTGACCAAATACTTATTTTCCACCATAATTTGCAAATAAATTAATTAAAAATGCTACAATGTGAATTTCTGGATTTTTTTTCTCATTTTAACTGTCATAGTTGAAGTGTACCTATGATGAAAAGTACATGCCTCTCTCATCATTAAGTGGGAGAACTTGCATAATTGCTGGCTGACTAAATAGTTTTTTTGCCCCACTGTAGTTGAATGTGCTGACAACAAAATGACACAAAAATGATCAATGGAAATCAAATTTATCAACCCATGGAAGTCTGGATTTGGAGTCACACAAAATTAATGTGGAAAACCACACTACAGGCTGATCCAACTTTGTAATGTAATGTCCTTAAAACAACCAAAATGAGGCTTAGTAGTGTGTGTGGCCTCCACGTGCCTGTATAACCTCCCTACAACGCCTGGGCATGCTCCTGATGAGGTGGCGGATGGTCTCCTGATGGGTCTCCTCCCAGACCTGGACTAAAGCATCCGCCAACTCCTGGACAGTCTGTGGTGCAATGTGGCATTGGTGCATGGAGCGAGACATGATGTCCCAGATGTGCTCAATTGGATTCAGGTCTGGGGAACGGGCGGGCCAGTCCATAGCATCAATGCCTTCCTCTTGCAGGAACTGCTGACACACTCCAGCCACATGAGGTCTAGCACTGTCTTGCATTAGGAGGAACCCAGGGCCAACCTCACCAGCATATTGTCTCACAAGGGGTCTGAGGATCTCATCTCGGTACCTAATGGCAGTCAGGCTACCTCTGGCGAGCACATGGAGGGCTGTGTGGCCCCCCAAAGAAATGCCACCCCACACCATAACTAACCCACTGCCAAACCGGTCATGGAGGATGTTGCAGGCAGCAGAACGTTCTCCACGGCGTCTCCATACTCTGTCACGTGTGCTTTTACACCTGCATTGTTTGCTGTTTGGGGTTTTAGGCTGGGTTTCTGTACAGCACTTTGAGCACTTTGAGATATCAGCTGATGTACGAAGGGCTATATAAATAAATATAAATAAATTTGATTTGATTTGCTCACTGTGAACCTGTTTTCATCTGTGAAGAGCACAGGGCGCCAGTGGCGAATTTCCCAATCTTGGTGTTCTCTGGCAAATGCCAAACGTCCTGCACGGTGTTGGGCTGTAAGCACAACCCCCACCTGTGGACGTCGGGCCCTCGTACCACCCTCATGGAGTCTGTTTCTGACCGTTTGGGCAGACACATGCACATTTATGGTCTGCTGGAGGTCATTTTGCAGGGCTCTGGCAGTGCTCCTCCTTGAACAAAGGCAGAGGTAGCGGTCCTGCTGCTGGGTTGTTGCCCTCCTCCACGTCTCCTGATGTACTGGCCTGTCTCCTGGTAGCGCCTCCATGCTCTGGACACTACGCTGACAGGCACAGCAAACCTTCTTGCCACATCTTGCATTGATGTGCCATCCTGGATGAGCTGCACTACCTGAGCCACTTGTGTGGGTTGTGGACTCCGTCTCATGCTACCACTAGAGTGAAAGCACCACCAGCATTCAAAAGTGACCAAAACATCAGCCAAGAAGCATAGGAACTGAGAAGTGGTCTGTGGTCACCACCTGCAGAACCACTCCTTTACTAGGGGTGTCTTGCTAATTGCCTATAATTTCCACCTGTTGTCTATTCCATTTGCACATCAGCATGTGAAATTTATTGTCAATTAGTGTTGCTTCCTAAGTGGACATTTTGATTTCACAGAAGTGTGATTGACTTGGAGTTACATTGTGTTGTTTAACTGTTCCCTTAATTTTTTTGAGCAGTGTTTATACAACAGTGCAAATAACTATATACAACATATCAAAAAGCAATTCTAAAACACACAAAAAAAGTTTAAATAAATAAATATATATAATAAAATAAAATAAATATTTTTAACAACAGTACACCCTTTGAAAGTCCTCTACACAATATTTTGCTGCCTGTGCCATGTACCATAGCAGTCTCTTTCTGATGTGAAGCAGACTGAACAAGTGGTGCAAGTCATGTGACACAGAACACAACGACAACTCCATGCTGTGCCCTGAGGCACAGTCATGCCTGCAGTAATGAACTGTGGCATATGAACACCACTGGAGGCAGGAGTAGAGGGGGCAGATGTAGAGCGGGCAGCTTGGCACCGGGGGCTCCCAGTCGGAGTCGCTATCACTGTGAAAGAAAACATTTAAAAAAATATTTGTATTGTATGAGCCTTTTATCATCACATAAAATAAACAGATATATATTGTATAGAGCAGAGGGAACAGTCACTAAGGTGAAGTGCTGTTCCATTCAACTCCGGCCATTGTTGTGGGCCTGCCCTCCCCTGAACAGCACCCAATGGCTATTTCATATGGAAATGGAGAGGAGTAGCAGGCACAGTGGCCATGTGTGTGTTTGCTGTTCTACTCCATTCATTTTAATAAAAAAATTGAAAATATATATCTGACATGGAATATATTTATATATATACACACACACATATATACACACACACCCAAACAAACCAACACACACCCACACACCATTGCAAATTTTTTTGCAAAAAAATAATAATATATATTTATATTTCATAAGTCAAAACATGACTAGATGCAAGTGTTTTTCAGAAAGTCCTTCCCGTCTGTGTCAGATGTGCCCTCAGACACAGTACATTTTTCTGTATTCACAAAAAACAGACCTCAATCAATAATTAACATTGACATGGAACATACATTAGTGACATTCCTCAAATAGCAAACAAGAATCAACTAGCTTCCTCCTAGTGTCAGACAACGAGGTCAAGCACAAGTTACACAACAGAGCTAGGTAGACAAAAACTACCCACCCCCAAAACATGTGTCTGGACTCAAGAAGACATATCACCTCTCTTCGGAATGTCTGGTAGCCTAACTGTCTGAATGCCTCTGACTGGAAAAAGGGAAGTGAAGTACAGAATGGGAGGAGACCCTTGGCTGGGAGAAGACCCTTGGCTGGGAGGAGACCCTTGGCTGGGAGGAGACCCTTGGCTGCAAAGGTAGACTCCCTGTTGAAATATGAGTCAGTAGTTTGTATAACTTAAGTAGTGGCTGCCCACAGAATTCTACAACATCTGGCATTCACACATTGCACACATACATGCACACTTTGTATCAGCATCCATCCATGTCTCAGACATAAACATACAAAGATGCACACCCAGTCTCAGAAAGTGGGAAAACACTTTCCACAGTTATAGTACAAACACGTACATGCACACACTACATTCTGTTGATAATGAAGTGATCTAATTTTTAGCCTTTAGGCACTCTGAACTGTGCTTGCAGACAGTGATAACCTCACGTCTTTGGGATAAACTGCCTGGCTAGGTTCATCTACCTACAGTTTCCACCCTACAGAGCAACTCACTTGTGTCCACTTCAGCAGATTTCATACTGAGGGTACAAGGTCTCTTTTCCACAGCAGCATTTGCCTGGATTGTTGAGATGAACGTGTGACTCACACACACACACCATGTCACAGGATGGCAGATACGAGTGGCCACATGTGTAGCACTGGTGCCCAGCCAGGGGACAATGGGTCTAAAGAAATGCACAGATACATCCCTGTAGTGTACAGGATTGTCTTCATGGCTTGACCAACAACTACTCAACAGAGAGATGGGTGGTTTAGCTGTTTGACTCGACTTTGACTGAGATGAGAATGAACCCTAATGTAGTGGAGGATGTTAGGTCTGTGGGTTAACGGACAGGTTGTCTCCAAGCACCCTATTGGACAGCTTCCCGGCACAGCAGATCTTGATGACTGGATTGTAAAACCTGAGACAAAGATTTTTATTTATTTAACCAGATAGGCAGGTTGAGAACAAGTTCTCATTTACAATTACGACCTGGCCAAGATAAAGCAAAGCAGTTCGACACATACAACAACAGAGTTACACATGGAGTAAAACAAACATACAGTCAGTAATACAGTAGAAAAATAAGTATATATACAATGTGAGCAAATGAGGTGAGATTAGGGAGGTAAAGGAAAAAAAATGCCATGGTGGCAAAGTAAATACAATATAGCAAGTAAAACACGGGAATGGTTGATTTGCAGTGGAAGAATGTGCAAAGGAGAGATAGAAATAATGGGGTGCAAAGGAGCAAAATAAATCAATACAGTAGGGAAAGAGGTAGTTGTTTGGGCTAAATTATAGATGGGCTATGTACAGGTGCCGTAATCTGTGAGCTGCTCTGACAGCTGGTACTTAAAGCTAGTGAGGGAGATAAGTGCTTCCAGTTTCAGAGACTTTTGTAGTTCGTTCCAGTCATTGGCAGCAGAGAACTGGAGGGAGAGGCGGCCAAAGGAAGAATTGGTTTTGGGGGTGACCAGAGAGATATACCTGCTGGAGGATGTGCTACAGTTGGGTGCTGCTCTGTGGTGACCAGCGAGCTGAGAGAAGGGGGGACTTTACCTAGCAGGGTCTTGTAGATGACCTGGAGCCAGTGGGTTTGGGGACGAGTATGAAGCGAGGGCCAGCCAACGAGAGAGTACAGGTCTCAGTGGTTGGTAGTAAATGGGGCTTTGGTGACAAAACGGATGGCACTGTGATAGACTGCATCCGATTTATTGAGTAGGGTATTGGAGGCTATTTTGTAAATGACATCGCTGAAGTCGAGGATTGGTAGGATGGTCAGTTCTACAAGGGTATGTTTGGCAGCATGAGTGAAGGATGCTTTGTTGCGAAATAAGAAGCCAATTCTAGATTTAACTTTGGATTGGAGATGTTTGATGTTAATGTTGTGTTCGACCACGTTTCTACAGACTTTAGAGCAACGTGGTAAGCCACTATACAGAGTCAAAACATGAGTAGATTCAAGTGTTTTTCAGAAAGTCCTTCCCGTCTGTGTCAGATGTGCCCTCAGACACAGTACATTTTTCTGTATTCCCAAAAATCAGACCTCAGTCAATAATTAACATTGACATGGAACAAACATTAGCGACATTCCTCAAATAGCAAACGGGAAACAACTATTTTCCTCCTAGTGTCAGACACCGAGGTCAAGCACAAGTTGCACAATAGTGCTAGGTAGACAAAAACAACTACCAACCCCCAAACAGGTGTCTGGCCTCCTCCTAGAGATGCCGAAGCAGACACACCACCTCTCTTAGGAATGTCTGGTAGTCTAACTGTCTGAATGCCTCTGACTGGAAAAAGGGAAGTGAAGTACAGAATGGGAGACCCTTGGCTGGGAGCAGACCCTTGGCTGGGAGCAGACCCTTGGCTGGGAGCAGACCCTTGGCTGGGAGCAGACCCTTGGCTAGGAGCAGACCCTTGGCTGGGAGCAGACCCTTGGCTGGGGGCAGACCCTTGGCTAGGAGCATGCTCAGACATAAACATACAAAGATGCACACCCAGCCTCAGACAGTGGAAAAACACTTTCCATAGTTATAGTACAAACACGTACATGCACACACTACATTCTGTTGAAGATGAAGTGATCTAATTGTAAGCCTTTAGGCACTCTGAACTGTGCTTGCAGACAGTGATAACCTCACGTCTTTGGGATAAACTGCCTGGCTAGGTTCATCTACCTACAGTTTCCACCCTACAGAGCAACCCACTTGTGTCCGCTTCAGCAGATTTCATACTGAGGGTTGTAGGTCTCTTTTCCACAGCAGCGTTTGCCTGGATTGTTGAGATGAACGCGTGACTCACACACCATGTCATGGTAGTGACCTGGACAGAGGGAGGACAGATGGTGGTGATTAGATCAAGATTGGATAATGATTTGTTTAACCTGGCAGCAAATACTGTACAGATAGTAAAAGCAGCATCCATACAATAGTGTGATGACTGCTGAACAAAACTGGTCACCTGTTAGAAAATGGACTTCTCTTTCAACCAACATATTTGGTACATTACAGCCTTGTAGAGAAATGTTCAAAGGAAAAAAAATATTTCCCCAACGCCTACATAATTCCAGCAGCTGCCAAGACGTTGTGAAACCATCTGCTGGGTGTAATATCTGCTAACCGATTAGATGCTCAAGAGGGCTACATTAAAGAGGTTCTGGTTGTTGTAGGGCTGTTGCAGTGACTGTGGTAGTCGATTACATTACCGCCACCCCAGATCCAGTCATGACTACAACCCTTGACCTTTGAGTCACGGTAATCTCCTATTAACTCTGTACGTGAATGGTGCTGATGCATTGGTAGTACCCATCTCACTAACGTCACAACCCGGCTCTCAGATGGGGACAAACAATGGAGTTCACATGTTGGCAGCTGAGTAACAAAAATATTCATTAAACAACTAAGAGTTGAAGTAAAACTACAAAGGAAAACCAACTTAGGTTAGGCATAATACTCTTAATACCCTTTGGATGAATTGCGTGCCCATAGTAAACTGAAAAAAAATCTGTCCAAAATTGCTAATATATGCATATAATAATTATTATTGGATAGAAAACACTAAAGCTTTTAAAACTGTTTGAATTATGTTTGTAAGTATAGCAGAACTCACAAGGCAGGCAATCTCCCAAACTAGTTTTGGAATCATGAAAGTTGGGGCAACTTTGACGTCATCGCCCCCACCCTGCCCAACCAGCTATGGATCTGGAGACACTTTCTATGTCTTCCACTAGATGTCCTCATTCAGTAGAGCGTTTAACTGTGCAAATCCCGCGAGTTTTGACCCTTTGGGAGGCAAAAGAGTGAGTGTCGTGAGAAAATACATGCACGTTAGGGCGCGAATTGGACAAAGCCCTTCCTCTGTTCCAGCTTGCCTCAGAAGAAGTATGGTTGTCCGGTTGAATTGAGAATTGTTTTGTATGTTTATAACATCCTAAAGCTTGATTCTGCACTTAGTTTGACCAGTTTAGTCGACATATAATATGTAATTTTGAAGTTTTGATGCGCAACTGTTCGGGACCAGAAGTAATTTTGGGTGCATTTCAGCTGAAAGTGTTAGCAGATGCTACTATAAGGACACACGAATTGAAACAAAACGATGTATTGGGTAAGTATGACTCCTTCCACAACATTCTGATCAAAAGACCATCAAAGGTATGGGAATATTTATGTTGTAATTTTGTATTTCTGTTGACTCCAACATAGCGGAGAAATATTGCTTACGTCTGAGCGCCGTCTCAGATTATTGCATAGTGAACTAATTCTGTAACGTTAAAAATAAATGTAACACAGCGGTTGCATTAAAAAGCAGTGCATCTTTCTAACTATATGTAGAACATGTATATTTAGTCAAAGTTTATGATGTGTATTTCTGTTATCTGGCGGAGCTATCTATAATTTCTCCTGACATTTTTGAGTATTTTCTGAACATGGCGTCAATCTAAACAGAGATTTATGGATATAAATGGCATATTATTGAAAAAAACATAAATGTACTGTGTAACATGTCCTATTACTGTCATCTGATGAAGATTTTCAAAAGGTTAGTGAATTATTTTTCTTTTAATCCTGCGTTTGTGATTGCATCTTTTGTTCGACAAAATGGCTGTATATCATCTGTGTCTTTGTGGTGGTTTGACATAAATACGTGCTATGTTTTCGCCGTAAAACATTTTAGAAATCTGACACGCTGGGTAGATGAACAAGGTGTTTATCTTTCATTTGAGCTATTGGACTTGTTCATGTGTGGAGGTTAAATATTTCTAAGAATATTTTTTGCATTCTGTGCGCTTCTGTTTCAGTTGAGCGGGGGGGGTGTGGTACCCCTTGGGGAACATGTACCGTTAACAGGATTTATGCAGTGTGAATGTAGGCATGTGAGGGGTGTAATGGAGAAGGTAAAATGTGTTAAAAGGTGCACATAATCAACAAACCAAAATCAACTAGATCACAAAACAGTACTTGAGGAGAGAGAGCGAGGACTGGGCACCAGGAACTATTATCTACTAGTTGATCCCAAACCCAGGTGTAAACCCAGGTGTAACTTATCTGCAGATAAAAGCACAAACACAGAGCAAAACAGGTAGGCAGGTATTTTGATTTATTCAGGGCTGTCCAATTGAGACCAGTGTCTCATTTGCAACAAAAAATTAATCAACAACAAAATATAAAAACTACAAGACAGCTATAAATACATTAAATCAGGTCAATACAACAAGTTATAATAGTCATTTGAAACAATTGCACACTTCAGTAAACAAATTTAACAGTTTTAAGATGCACTATCGGCACCAGGTAATCTAGGTGTAATTTGTTTTGTAAGCTATTAAAGACCTGTAGTGGGTTGAAACTAAAGATGGATTTACCAGACTTTGTGGAGACAAGCAGGACCTCTAGAATGAACCAACCCTGTGAATGGGTTTGGTATCTCATATTTTCAATTTCACCAGGGAAGTGAGGTATGTTGGAAGCTTGTGGAGCATGGCTTTGTAAACATGAAGGGAGTAATGAAGTGATCTACGGGACTTTAGTCCAGCCGACCTTCTTATGCAGTGATGAGTATTAAAACTATCACCTGTAATAAAGTGAAGGGAGTTATGGTAGACAGCATCGAATGGTATAAGAGAAGTGGCTGCTGCATTCTGGTAAATGGTGTCACCGTAGTCGAACTGGCAGGAAAGTTGACTGCACAATTTGCTTCTTGCTGTTCATGGAGAGGCAAGATCTATCTCTAAAAAAGATGCCAACTTTAATTCTTAGTGTTTTAACTCATCCGTAAGTTTTTTAAACGTTAGATCTTTATCAATCCAAATGCAAAGATATTTTTGGCAGGAACCCGCTCGATGAAAGAGCCACCCAATGAGTGAATATGTTTCCAATCAGACATTTTTCTGTGAATTAGAGAACATATGTTTAGTTTTTCCCGCATTAAGTACAAGTTATAACTCAACAAGGCTTTCTGTAATACAACAAAATCAGGTTGTATTTTTAATGTACAGTACCAGTCAAACGTTTGGACAATGTGTGCTCCCTCTCCGGCCTCTAGGTCACCAGGCTGCTCGTTATGGCGCACACCTTTCACCATTGTTATGGGCGTCCTTAGATTCACCTGGACTCCATCACTTCCCTGATTACCTTCCCTATATATGTCACTCCCTTTGGGTCCTTCCCCAGGCATCATTGTTTCTGTTTCTTGTCTGTGTGTTGTTCTTGTTTTGGATTATGGTTTCATTCATTTATGGCTTTTTTTATGGCTGTTTCATAGCAGTGGCTTCTTCCTTGCTGAGCGGCCTTTCCGGTTATGGACTCGTTTTACTGTGGATATAGATAGTTTTGTACTTGTTTCCTCCGGCATCTTCACAAGGTCCTTTGCTGTTGTTCTGGGATTGATTTGTACTTTTCGCACCAAAGTACGTTCATCTCTAGGAGGCAGTACGTGTCTCCTTCCTGAGTAATTGGATGGCTGCGTGGTCCCATGGTGTTTATACTTGCGTACTATTGTTTGTACAGATGAACGTGGTGCCTTCAGGCAGTTGGAAATTGCTCCCAAGGATGAACCAGACGTGTGGAGGTCTAAAAAGACAATTCTGAGGTATTGGCTAATTTCTTTTGATTTTCCCTTGATGTCAAGCAAAGAGGCACTGAGTTTGATAGTAGGCCTTGAAATACATCCACAGGTACACCTCCAATTGTCTCAAATGATGTCAATTAGCCTATCAGAAGCTTCTAAAGCCATAACACCATTTTCGGGAATTTTCCGAGCTGTTTAAAGGCACAGTCAACTTAGTGTATGTAAACTTCTGACCCACTGTAATTGTGATACAGTGAATTATAAGTGAAATAATCTGTCTGTAAACAATTGTTGTAGAAATTACTTGTCATGCACAAAGTAGATGTCCTAACCGACTTGCCAAAACTATAGTTTGTTAACAAGAGATGTGTGGAGTGGATGAAACACTTAGGTTGGAGTCATTAAAACTGGTTATGTCAACATCTGACTTCAACTGTATGTCAAGTAGAGGCACTATGGGCTCAAGTATATCTGCCTCACCAGGCACCCATATTGGTATGATGTGTGTATTGACCTCCTAGCTCTAAGGTGTTCTGTCTGGATGACTTATGCACTGGGTTTGACCAGGCTACAGATAGTAACAGAGATGTATTTATCTTTGTGATTTTGGAAGCATCACAATAATTTAAATATAACTAAATGAATGAGATATACCAAGATCTGTGGTTTGAAACAAATGGTTAATGATACTTCTAGATCATCAACTGAGATGGGTCACAGTTCAGACACATGCATTAATCTGATCTTCTGTAATATACCATTGCAATGCTTAAAAGCCAGATCAATGCCAGTGGGCTGGACAGACCATAATATTGTGGTCAAAGAAACCCCCAAAGATTGTGGTCAAGATACATTTCTAAACATTTAATCATGAGCAATTTCAACATTATTTGGCTGCTGTACCCTGGGAGCTGATTTATCTAGAGGATGATTTAAATCCAGCTACATAAAATGTAATTGATTTGCTCACTGGAGTAATGGATTATCACTGGAGTAATGGATCCCAGTCAGAAAGAGTACAGTTGGGGCTCGTCCATCTCCATGGATTGATGATGAACATTCATGGATATAGTCTGCTACGCATTTTCTCAAAGAAATATGGCAAGTCAGCGGACAAATCTATACTAGAAATTGATTAACAGAATCATAAAACACTACGTGACTATGCAGTTCAATTAAATTGCAAGAAAATAACTTTGTTTTACAAAAATGCTTTTATCTATTGTTAAAAATTATTCAGAAAACGGATGGAATACGGGGCTTACTTTATTATTTTTTTAACCTTTTTTTTTAACCAGGTAGGCCAGTTGAGAACAAGTTCTCATTTACAACTGTGACCTGGCCAAGATAAAGCAAAGCAGTGTGACAAAAACAACACAGAGTTACACATAAACAAACGTACAGTCAATAACTAAAAATAGAAAAATCTAATCTATGTACAGTGTGTGCAAATGTAGAAGAGTAGGGAGGTAGGCAATAAATAGGCCATAGAGGTGAAAATAATTCAAATGTAACATTAATACTGGAGATGATGAATGTGCAAGTAGAGATACTGGGGTGCAAAAGAGCAAGAGGTTAAGTAATAATATGGGGATGAGGTAGTCGGGTGTGCTATTTACAGATTGGCTGTGTACAGGTACAGTGATCGGTAAGCTGCTCAGACAGATAATGGTACATCTATCTAATCATGCCCATCTAGTGTGGAGGTTGACGGGAGAACAATAACAAAACCAGCTGATAGTTTTCAATCATTATACGTATTTATTTATGTATGGAAGCATGCTAAGCTGTGTCAAATCCTGAAAGACAGCAAAGAACCCATTACTCCTGCCAATAGTCAACCAATCAGTCTACTCCCTTCACTCACTAAGATATTGCAGGGTATTGTGAGTAGACAAATATGGGAGTATATAGAAAATAATGATCTGGTCATAGTCAATCAGCATGCTTATCGCAAAAAAAGCATTCCACTACCACCGTATTGATTGACATGACTGGCCAGTGGCTCAATGCTATGCATAATGTCAGTTTTGTGGATAAACAACTTTTCGATTTCAGTACAGCATTTGATTTAGTGGATCATTATTAAAATTATTGCATTATGGGTTTGCATCAGCAAGTGAAATTAAGAGGCTGCAGATTGCACAGAACAAAGCAGCAAGGATCGTTTTAAGGTGGAGATATGGTTCTTCATGCATAATGCTCATGGGTGAACGTTATCAACAAGATAATAGCAAAAAGCATGCTTATTTTATTTCACAATGTACACCATTTAAACAGTATTCAGTTGGTAAGAGACAGACATTCAGTCTGTACGAGGAATAGACTGTCCACCATGTATGTGTTATCCCGGAAGAAAAGGGAAATAGGCAAAATAACATTTAGATTCAAAGAAATTGAATAATGTATCTTAGCAAAACAGAAACGTTTCAATATATAAATTAAACACTACTTTAGAACAATTTAAATTAAATAAATTGGAAGGTTGTGCAGGTCTATGTTGGATGAAGGAATCACTCTTTTCAGAAAACGTGAAAAAAATGGTGATGGTTCATCACTGTTTAATCTTATTGCAAATGTACTGTCCATTTGCAATATGTTTCAATGGGCATTTACCATCACAAATTTGACATGCTCAAAAATACTGCAGAAATGGGAAATTGATTGGCCCGATGAACTCGGAATGGCCAGGCAGTGATAGTGGTTCCTCTCCATCAGTCATTGGTGACATGAGAGTGAAGTGGGACTCTTGTCATTTAACGATTTTAAAAAAAGGTCCAAAATGACCAATGGGCCCACTATTAGATGGGCATGGGTGGGGGGTGATCCCTACTCAGCCATAGACCCCTTGCACCCCCTAAAGGCATTAAAAAAACATTTAAGATTTGCTCCTGGTAACCCGTTCCAATCACCAGGTGTACGGCTGTCATTTACAGATACAATCAAAATGCGTTACACACAGGTGTTAGCAAAATCACATGTTATATCATTCTATCTCTTGAACTGTCATGGACTGTCAGTCTATGCATTTGAGAGGGATTGCGTTTCCACAGCCCAGTCCTTCAGTTGTATACAAAACAGGTGACGGTGTTGCGGTTTTAAAAAACATACATATTTATCTGTAACGTAGGCGCAGGGAGTCAAGAAACAAGTGCAGTTGGTGAGTTTAATAATAATGAACATGAAGCGTCTTACATGGAAACATAAACATTACTACCTGACGACTACTAACAGAAGGGTACTATATAAAGGATGAGTTATGAAGTCCAAGTGTGACTGATGATGAGACGCAGGTGTGCGTAATGACGGTTGCCAGGTGTGCATACAGATGGGTTTCCAGGTCCTGTGGTTAGTAAACCGGCACAACGTCTACCACCGGAGCGGGGGAGCAGGAGTAGACGTGGCAGTACCCTTCCCCCCTCCCCTCAAATGATGTTGGGATCTAGAATGTCATCCACCGAAACCAACACTGCTCCTCTGGACCGTACACTTTCCAGTCCACTAGGTACTGGAGCCGAACCCCACAAATTCCGGAGTCCAGGAGGGATCTGACTGTATGGACGGGGCTTCACTCGATGTCCAAGGGAGGCGGATGGGGTGTCGTGGGGGGTGGAATCAGCCAGGGGACCAGGAACCACCGGCCTGTGGAGGAAAACATGAAACTATGGTGAGATCTGGTAGTTAGTGGGGAGTGGTAATCTGTAAATTACCTCGTTGACCTTCCAGAGGACCTAGAACAGCCCCACAAACTGGGGATTCGGGTTCTTACAGGGCAGGCGGAGCGGAATGTTTCTGGTGGAGAGCCAGACACGATCAATAGGATGCATGATCAACCTACGCTTCTTCTGATGGGGATCACATTCTAGTACATCTGAAATTATGATTTGAATGAATGTCATATCAGAGAGCACACAATGTTTAAATGTCACTTTGTGCTTAAAGGTCAGTACCCTGTCTAGCCTGCCAGAAGTTTGGGAGGGCAAAGACTGTGGCACTGGAGATGAAGCCCATCAACGCTCTTTCACCACGGCACATGATCTGTAAGTTTCCCAATTCAAATCTTTCCCTGGTAAGTTGTTTTGTAATGGTTACTTTATTTGACCACAGCAGAGTTCAATATTATAGAATGTGTGTGTCAGTATAATGTGTGTGTCAGTCTAAAACTGCATACTGTATGACAGATACAGGTAAGAATAAAACAATCTTCTCTTTTACACTTTAAAATGTTAGCGGTGGACTTCATCGGACCCTTCACAAAATCCAAGAACGGCAACTGCTGGGGTCTGACGGTGATCGATCACTTTACCAAGTGGGTGGAGGCAATACCCATTATGGTCAGTAAAGGAAGAGTACGTTCTTAACTCTAAATTTCCTTCCGTAACCCATTAAAAAGGGTGCTTGGAACCAAAACTCGATTTTCGTTTTTGTATGATAATCATTATGGACTAGACTGGCGAGGCTACCTCCAAGGCGACGATGATCTTCAACACCCACTGTTCTCCTGAGGTCATCTTGAGTGACAGAGGTCATGAACAAGGTACGGATGTTCTAGGTCATATTCTGTCATCAATGGTTTGTTTTATTTTTTACAATTTGTTTGTTTTCCCATGGTACATCAGACATTTTTCAATATCTTACATTTTCAATAGATATCATTTTCCTACCCCCTGCTCGGGGGTTGGTGAAATGGGCCAATCAAACCCTCAAGACTGCCATGGACATATCCCTTAATTGGAACCAGGAACGGTGGGAGAACAACCTGAAGGTAATTCTCTTTGCACACAACAGCAGCATCCAGGCCTCCACCTTATACGGACGGGAGCCGCAGCTGTTGACTGAGGTAAACAATGCAATTTTGTATACAATTATTGCATGTACTGTAGTCTTTCAAATGTGTGATTGACTTAGTTATGTTGTTTGTCTATTGCTATTTTTGTATAACGTACTTTCAGATACAGACACCCCACCTGATGTGGGGGAAAATTGTCGAACCAGATCAGAACACTTCGAGTACTACCTTCAAGGCACAGAAGGAGAAGGATGTGGTCGGTTTTTGACCAGGTAAAAATGATTGTCTTCCGTTAATTTATTTTCTGAAATATATGAAATGTAATTGCATTTATTCCTATAATCAATTAAAGTGAGACTAAACATCGACAAGGCGCAGGAGAAACAGAAGGAGAGCTACCGGAGCAGAATCAAGAAGGGGACCAAGTGCTTCGACATCCAGGCAAATTATTTGGTTTGGAAGGACGAAAGTAAGTCGAGACCTGGGAAACCTCACCTTTTCTCCAAGCTGGGGTCACAATCTGTTAAAACCTCTTACGGATAGGGGAGACGCTAGAGTCTCAACTGGCCAATTGCCAGGGGAAATGCAGAGCGCCAGATTCAAATAAAATGCTATAAAATTCAAACTCATTAAATCTCACATGTACGATACTCAATTAAAGCTACACTCGTTGTGATTCCAGCCAACATGTCAGATTTAAAAAATGATTTTCGGTGAAAGCATAAGGTATTATCTGATAGCCTGCACCCATCTGCACCAGCAGTAAACAAGCGTAGCAGGAGCTAGCATAGCAGGAGCTACACAAAACGCTGAAATAAAATATAAAATATGCATTACATTTGACGAGCTTCTTTTGTTGGCACTCCAATATGTCCCATAAACATCACAATTGGTCCTTTTGTTCGATTAATTCCGTCCATATATATCGAAAATGTCCATTTATAAAGTGTGTTTGATCCAGAAAAAAAACAGCTTACAAAAACAGTCACTATAAAATATTTCAAAAGTTGCCTATAAACTTTGCCAAAATAATTCAAACTACTTTTGTAATATGTTAGGTATTTTTAAACGTTATTAATCGATCAAATTGTAGATGGGGCAATCTGTATTCAATACATGATCGAAAAGAAACCAGCTCTGCTCTTCACGTCTTGCGCAACTCACAAAAGTTTCCCCAGTTCCGAGTTGGCCTACTTCTTCAAAGCACAAAGGAACAACCGCAACCATATTCCACAGACTGGCGACATCGTGTGGAAGCGGTAGGAACTGACAATTGGTTCCTATTAAATATCCAATGGCAAAGACAATATAGTGAACAGAGATAGGGGGAAAAAATAATCTGAACAGTTAGTCCTCTGGGTTTTGCCTGCTCCATAAATTAGGTTATACTCAGACATGATTCAAACAGTTTTAGAAACGTCAGTGTTTTCTATCCAAATCTATGAATAATATGCATATCTTATATTCTTGGCATGAGGAGCAGGAAGTTGAAATTTGGCACGCTATTTATCCAACAGTGAACATTATGCCCCCTAGCTTTAAGAGGTTATTCAAGTGAATAATAAAAATTTCAGATAACGGTTTGCATTTGCACACAAAATAACCTGAAGCTAGTTTGTCTCCCTAACACTGATATTGTTGTCTTTGTCTTCCTAGGGTTACCTCGGTGGAAGCCAACAATCTTCTCCAGTTAGAGCCGTTGGACTGTCGACCACTGAAACCCCTGGCGCCCTACACTTCGGTGTAGCCCAAAAGACAAAGTATGTTAAGCTTTGGTTGACATTTGAGAAAGCAAGAAATGGTAGATATGCTGAGCTTATAAAAATGTACCTCTTCAATTTACCTCTCCAAATAACTTTAGGACCATCGACTGTCCGAGCCCCCCAGGAGGTATCCCGTCCACCAGAACCAGTGAGTTCATATCAGTCTGATTCTCTGTGCTCGGAGTTAGAGGGGGACCAGCTTGAGGTAGGCTATACCTTCCAAAACGGTTGAAAAGTACATATATCCAATTTAAAACATTGCACTGATCCATACACTTTTCTCACAGTAAAGTGTAACCTTTGTGTTTACGTCTCGGTCTCCTACCCTGTTCCCTTTAACTTTAATCCTGTTCTCCAGGAGCTAGGGGTTCTGCCCAACACCCAGATGTGGATCCACCTGATGTCCTCAATTACCAACCACCCTCCAACTTTTCATTACATCCTCTACAGCTACTGTTGTCATGTCATTATTTTCTCAAAAAGTTATTGCTCTATCATATCGGGCACATGTGTGAGATACAGATGAATTAAAAACACTAGCACTGCAAACATTCAGAACAAAGAGAGCAGCAGGTCCTGGACTTTGTCTCCCTCTTCAAGTCCACATTCCGAGACTAGATGCCTGTTGAGAACAAGTGACAGGCAGAACCTCCCACCCACACAGCAACATATTCCACAAACAATAATTCAGTATTTTAGTCTGTGATTGTCATGTGAGTACAAAAACATCTGAAAATACTGTACCAAAAAAAGATAAACGTTTTTGTATTAAAATCATAAATATTGCCAGGTTGGTTTTCACAGCTGTTTGACAAGGTTCATTATTGTAAGCTATAAGGTTTCCTTTGGTATTTATTTCTTCCATATTATTCATTGTTGTTTTCTAGGACCTACCACAGATACATATATTCAACCACCGCTATTGCGAGATTTAAAACAAAATGTATCGTAGAGGACTACTGAAATGATATTATTTTA
Organism: Oncorhynchus gorbuscha; assembly: GCF_021184085.1. Taxonomy (NCBI): domain Eukaryota; kingdom Metazoa; phylum Chordata; class Actinopteri; order Salmoniformes; family Salmonidae; genus Oncorhynchus; species Oncorhynchus gorbuscha. The sequence goes on along the minus strand of NC_060191.1, from coordinate 34,981,539 downwards.
GTGTAGATAAGGGAAGGGCAGGTTGAAACAACATGACCGACAGACAAGCCAGTGTATGAATCAAAGGGATTTGCGTATGAATGGAGTGGAAATTGGCTGACTTTGATCTGTAATTAATATGGCTGCAGGGGCACTATTGAGTAGCTTGGATGAAAGGTGCCCAGAGAAAACGGCCTGCTCCTCAGTCTCATATTATTAGTAGTATTTGATAGAAAACACTGACGTTTCTGAAACTGTTTGAATGATGTAGGGTAGCCTAGTGGTTAGAGCATTGGACTAGTAACCAAAAGGTTGCAAGTTTGAATCCCTGAGCTGACAAGGTACAAATCTGTCGTTCTGCCCCTGAACAGGCAGTTAACCCACTGTTCCTAGGCAGTCATTGAAAATAAGAATTTGTTCTTAACTGACTTGCCTAGTAAAATAAAGGTTAAAAAAGTCTGAGTATAACAGAACTCATAATTTCTTTGCCATTTTCAAAACATTGCAAAGTTTAAGACATGAATTTCATGTTGTAATGTTAACAAGGTATCCAAAAGTGGTTTGAAGTAATGTTTTCATTTTATTGGCTAAACTTGTTTAAAGAATTCATCACCTTGTTTCCTTTGACCATCTCTGCAGGAAGTGCATGTCATAGGGAGGTAATGCACCAGAAGTCAGTAAACCGGGGATCCATACGCACGCACACACCGTGTGAAAGTTACTCATGAACAGGTCATTGATGGTTCATGGGAGATCCGTTGAAGGGAGTAGAGATGACGGTATTGATGCAATATCATTGGTTGTTCTGGACGGGACTTTCCTGCTGGATCTCTTGTTGCCGAGCTGAAAAGAATGAATGAAGCAAGATAATAAATTTATTTGATGCTCTGTGTTTTGTGTTGTGTAACAGGATATCACAGTGTGTTTGTATGGTATCTTTTAAAAATACATTTTAAAAGGAAATAGGAAGAATTACAGGAAAAGGTGAGGACCAGGGGACCGGAGCCTAAGAGTGCTAGTCTTTGATTAATGAGATGTTGCGTCATAACCAGCACCGTTTGATTGAATTACAATTGTCTTGGCAGTCTTGGCTGAGTAGTGCTGTGTATGATGATGTGATTTTGCGGAGGCTTCCTTTAAAAGCACACTCTCTAAAATCCTCTTCTTGAGTTGCATTTGCTTAGGACAAACGGTAGTGTGGGATAGTGGTGCATGTTCAACCTGTGGTGGTTGATGAGTGGCCCCACATAAGTTAGGCTGACTAGGTCAATAATAAGGTGATTCAGTGGAAAAGTCCATCTGAGCCATTGGAGGCTGGTGGGAGGAACTATAGGAGGATGGCTCATTGTAATGGCTAGGAATTAATAAATGGAATGGAGTCAAACATGAGGTTTCCATACATTTGATGTGTTTGAGACCGTTCCATTTATTCCATTCTAGCCATTACAATGAGCCCGTCCTCCTATAGCTCCGCCCAACAGCCTCCACTGACCTGAGCATGCAAATATAGTTAGTAATTTAAAATTGGAACCACATTCATAATTATTCCACCCTACTGTTTGTCCCAAGCAATGCAACTCACTAAGTAGGAACGTGTCAACAGTTCATGGGAAGAGGATTTTAGGGGAATTACTACAGAACCCACCCAGACCTTTAAACAAACACTTTCCGATAACATTGCTTCATCTAAAAGAGATCAGGTTCTTACATAAAAACCCAGTAATGTATGTTGCTCCCCGTATTCGAGAATTTTTCAGACTACTGAGCTGAATAAAACGAGCCATATCAAGAGGTATTGATCTGGCCAAACCACATCTTGCGACTTCGATATTAATAGTCTTGGAAGAGGCCTCCACTCAATAGAGTTCTTGTGCCTGGTTTTCCTTTACAATAATGTGGTCATTGCATCAAATCAAATCTTATGAGTCACACTCGCCGAATCAAACATTTCACCTTACAGTGAAATGCTTACTTACAGTAACCTAACCAACAATGCAGATTTAAAAAATACAGATAAGAATAAGAGATAAAAGTAACAAGTAATTAAAGAGCAGCAGTAAAATAACAATAGCGAGACAATTGCCATGTCTTTGGCTATGCCGGATTAAGTGATATGACATGCTATTCTATAAAATAATTTCTCCGTAATTAATATTACCTGATTGACCCGATTGAGCTAATCATGTAATTAAACTAGAGTCGGGCACCACAAAATAATATTTATAGGGCTGTTATCTTCCGAATAAACTCTTAAAGACCTAGAAATGTTTTACATCAATAGCAGTCAATATTAATCGTCATCTTAATTCAGTCTCATCTGAAAGTTGTAAATTCTTGGTTATCTGCATGAACCCTGGCTAACAATTTGAATCAGCAATAAAAACATTGAGTTTAATCATTTACTAAATACCTAACTAATCACACAACTTGATTACAAATTACGTCATAAAGGAAAACGTCCCTAGCGGGCGGAACAGATATGACACCTTTTTACACAAAAGAAAAGGGGCTGGGTTTGAGTGGAAGAGCGGGAAGACTGAGGAACAAAGGGAAGAAGCTGTGCTATCATAAATACAGTATCTTATGCATTCTAAATTACCGCCCATTTGGAATAGGAAAATGCAATAAATATTTACTCTGAGCTGCGGTAGGTTGGTGGTAGATGGAAGGCCGTGTTTCCCAACCGAGTCCTTTGAAGAATGTCTCTGGTGGTCAATTGGATACGTTGTAGTAACATCTATAACGGCTTTCTTCCTGGGAAGGAGAGTTGGACCAAAACGCAGTGTGGTTAGGGTTAAACATCTTTAATAAAGACGAATACCGAGAAAACACTACAAATATACAAAACAATAAATGTGAAAACAAAAACAGTCCTGTGTGGTGAAACAGACACGGAAATAATCACCCACAAAAACCCAACACAAAACAGGCTACCTAAATATGGTTCCCAATCAGAGACAATGACTAACACCTGAACCATATCAGGCCAAACACAGAAACAGACAAACTAGACACACAACATAGAATGCCCACACAGCTCACGTCCTGACCAACACTAAAACAAGGAAAACACACAAGAACTATGGTCAGAACGTGACAACATCGGTGTGTGGTAGACTGGATACTCTGTCTGTTCTTTCCTAGCACGCGTTTGCAGTTGCTGTGGCTAACTCAATGGCTAGGAGATATCACTTCTATAGTGAATAACTGAATGATCTGACTAGTTAAATAAGGTAAAATAAAATGACCAGCCTTTAAAAGCACTTCATGGCTACAGACAGATGTGAGTGCTATGGGTTGGTAGTCATTTAGACAGGTTACCTTAGTGTTCTTGGGCACAGGCACTATGGTGGTCTGCTTAAAACATGTTGGTATTACAGACTCAGACAGGGAGAGGTTGAAAATTTTAGTGAAGACACCTGCAAGTTGGTCAGCACATGCTCGCAGTACACGTCCAGACCACGTATAGGTGGTCCAGATTTATTTTTCCTCTGATTGCACATTTAACATTCTGATAGAAATTTGGTTAAATGGATTTAAGTTTCCCTGCATTAAAGTCCACGGCTACTTGGAGCATCGCCTCTGGATGAGCGTTTTCTTGTTTGCTTATGGCAGAATACAGCTCATTCAATGCCGTCTTAGTGCCATCCTCTAACTGTCGTGGTACGTAAACAGCTCCGAAGAATACAGATGAAAACACTCTCGGTAGGTAGTGTGGTCTACAGCTTATCATGAGATACTCTACCTCAGGCGAGCAATAGCTCGAGACTTCATTAGATATCATGCACCAGCTATTATTTACAAAAATACATAGTCCGCCGCCCCTTGTCTCACCAGATGCTGCTGTTCTATCCTGCCGGTACATCGTATAACCAGCCAGCTGTATGTTGATATTGTCGTTGTTCAGCCACGACTCCGTGAAGCATAAGATGTGAAATGTTTTAGGTCCTGTTGGTATTTTAATCTTCCACGTAACTCGTCAATTTTATTCTCCAAGGATTGCACATTTGCTAGCAGAATGGGGGTTTATTCGATTGCCTACGAATTCTCAGAAGGCAGTCCTCCCTTCGGCCCCTGTTTCTCCCCTTCACGCAGATCACGGGGATCGGGTCCTGTTCCCGAGGAAGCCGTATATCCTTTGTGTCTGGCCCGTCTGAGTAATCGCAGTCCTGATGTCTAGAAGTTATATTCGGTCACAAGAGACGGTAGCGGCAACATTATGTACAAAATAAGTTTTAAAAAATTGTTACAAAAACGCAAATAAACTAACAAAAAACACAATCGGCTGAGGGCACGTAAAACGTCTGTCTTCTTCTTCAGCGCCATCTTACTAAGGTAAGATCAGCTTAACCCATGAGTAGTACTGTTATCCTTTCTAAGAAATATGATTAAGTAATACACACACACAAACACTTTGAAAAGTATTTTGAAGGCCCCCTCTTTATAAGCTGCAATTCTTTACATTCAAATGTGTCGACTTTATTCATGCAATTTTCATAGTCAACCTTCCCTGACTCACATTTACATTTACATTTAAGTCATTTAGCAGACTCACCTGTGGTCCTACTCAGCAACAACTCAGGAACAAACAAAGAGCTTTGTAATTTTTTTTTTTTTATAAGTCAGTTGTTGATTGGATATATCTGATTGTTTTTACCCATGGAGTTGCAAGACTGATGACAGACTGATTGACTTGTCTGGTTTGGCTGGTTAGCTACTGTAGCCCCTTGCTAATGTTCACATTTAAATGATGCATCTCATTCACCAGAGGGAGCTTGTAATGAAGCTTGTAACCAGGGAGCTTGTAATGAGGATGACTACTGTTCTGGACTGATGTGTGGTATGGGCTTTTTTTTTACAATGCAGCAGCAGCAGATACATCACCCAAGTAGATGTTAAATGCTAGTTGTGGAGGAGTACAAAGTCCAGTGTACAGGGAACCTGAGCTGAGGATGACATCACCGCCAGCAAGCCAACTGCATCAACATCATCTGCCATCACCTGGCATCATCATTAAACCATCTTCTAACTAATTTTAGGAGCAAGAGATCTCTCATCTACCGAGGGAGTCCTGCTCTTGTCTCATCATCAATCATTTGAAATGCATTATCCACATGTGCCTGTCTTGTGTTTTACAATGTCAAATAAAGATATCTATCGATCTGTCAATCTATCACCACATGTTGCATGTAAACCCCTATTGCACACTACTGTTCGTCCTAAACAATGCAACTCACAAAGTAGTGAGTGATACTGTAAGACTCATGAGTAATACTGCTATCCTGTGCAAAGCTGTCATCGAGGCAAAGGGTAGCTACTTTGAAGAAACTATATTTTGATTTCTTTAACACTTTTTTGGTTACGACATGATTCCATATGCGTTATTTCATAGTGTTGATGTCTTCACTATTATTCTACAATGTAGAAGATAGTAAAAATAAAGAAAAACCCTTGAATGGGTAGGTGTGTCAAATTTGAAATGGTACTGTATGTAGTGGTTTAATAATGTTATATGATGTATGATCTTTTGTTTGATATGTATATGCCTTAATTTGTTTGGACCCCAGGAAGACTAGGTGCCTCCTTGGCAAGAGCAATGGGGATCCCTAATAAATACAAATACTGGGGTGGCAGATAGTTACATGGAGTCATGGCTTTATTTCATACTGTGCGTTTCCCAGTCTCTGTTCTGGACCTGGGGGACATTAGAACACAGGAGTGATGGTTGCAGATAATGGGCCTCTGTCTGTAGATTTTCCATTTAACAAATCTGCTGTTTTCAGCTACAATAGTCATTTGCAACATTAACAATGTCCACACTGTGTTTCTGATCAATTTGATGTTATTTTAATGAGCAAAAATGTGCCGTTCTTTAAAAAAAACAAGGACATTTCTAAGTGACCCCAAACTTTTGAACTGTAGTGTACATCTAAGTGCGATATGTGCTGCTTTGCTTTGAGATTTCATGACTTAATACACTGCACTCTTTAAGAGCGGTAGTTAGCAAACCAGGCCAAAGACCCATACGAAACCAATACTCCTTAGCCGGCCCACAACAATGGAATGGTCTAAGGTATCAAAAATAGGGCAAAATAGAAATAGGCCTATAAAGGTTAGGATCAGCTTGATCTCCCCTTTTAAATAAAGGAATAACTGTGGCTGCCTTCCAAGCAATGGGAACCTCTCCAGAAAGGAGAGACAGGTTAAAAAAGGTCAGAGATAGGCTTGGCGATAATAGGGGCAGCAACCTTAAAGAAGAAAGGGTCTAAACCATCAGACCCAGATGTTTTATTGGGGTCAAGTTTCAGGAGTTCCTTTAGCACCTCAGACTCAGTGACTGCCTGCAGGGAGAAACGTTGTAGCGGGGCAGGGGAAAAGGAGAGAGAAGCATTGGGGATAGTCACATTAGAAGGGGTGGGAGATCAGGAAATGTTGGAGGGGCAAGGAGGCATGGCTGAGTCAAATAGGAATCCTGACTTAATGAATTGGTGATTAAAGAGCTCATCCATGTGTTTCTTGTCAGTAACAATCACATCATCAACTTTAAGGGACATGGGCAGCTGTGAAGAGGAGGGTTTATTCTCCAGGTTTTTAACCATTTCCCAGAACTTCTTGGGTTAAACTAACTTTGGCCTTACGTATAGCCGGAGTGCACATATTCCGCAACCCTTCACCAAATGCAATTCTTGAGGTGGAGTTACTCTGCAAGATCAATTCTAATTTTCTTTATGTAGGCGTGTTTGTGAACAATACCACTGAAAAGATAAAAAAGAAGAATGTCCATGTGTCTTCGACAGAGTGGATCAAGCTGATTCTATACCATTTTACAGATGCTAGTTCATGAAAGAAGGCTTGCTCATGAAAGTTTTTTAGCAAGTGTCTATGACTAATCAGGACAGGTCGTTTCACTGAGCAGACATTAACGGACACAGGCTGTGAAACAGTGATCACTAAGGTCATTACAGTAGACACCAGACTGATACCTATCAGGATTATTTGTCTGGATAACATCAAGAAGAGTAGCCTTTTCTGTGTGTTTGGAGTCATACATTGTGGGATTGGTAATAATCTGAGAAGATGTAGGTAGTCCCATTGCTTTAGGACTTGGTCAGGTGGTTTAAGCATGTCCCAGTTTAGGTCACCTAGCATGACACATTCAGACTTAGTGTAAGGGGCCAGGAGAGAGCTTAGGGCAGGTAGGGTACAAGCCGGTGCTGATGAAGGACGATAACACCCAGCAACAGTCAACAAGGAGCTATTTGAAAGTTTAATAATTAAAACCAACAAACCAAATTGTTTGGAGACAGACTTGGTGGAGACAACCGAGCACTGAATGTAAATATTGGTAAATATTGCCACTCCCCAACTTTGGAAGATCTGTCTTGCCGAAAAAGGTTATAACCAGAAATATTAACATCAGCATTCAAAGCACTCTTCCTTAACCACGTCTCAGTAATGACCAACACATCTGGATTGGAGCTGTGAACCCACACTTTCAATTGATCCATTTTAGATAATAAGCTTCTAGTCTTAACGTGCAGAAAACCCAAGCTTTTACGAGAGCACAAATCAGTGAAGCAGATATCAGAGCACAAGTCAGAATTGGGGCTAGCAACAGTAGATGGGCCAGGGTGTACATGTACATTTCCAGATATCATCAACAGTAATAGAATCAAGGCACGGCAGAGGACAGGGAGAGCTCCTCAGTGCTGATTTACGACATCTGAATGTGAACATCTGAACAAGATCATATTGTACAGCAATTTCATCAGGTAACATGAATACAAACCAGGCGAGAGGTGGTTAGAATGGGAGGCCAAAGGTCTGTACAACCAATAGAGAGTCAGAGTCCCTAGTGTATGAACATAGTCTGTCCCACGGTTGGGTAAAGAACATTTGTAGTCAACAAAGCATGCAGGAGTCTTGAGGTAAATAGCAAAATGCACAAGAGAAAAATTAAATATATAACGACTTGGGGCTAGCCATTGTAAGATCAGTCACTCGCCCCAACAGTGCCTGTGTGCTGGAGGCGAGCGCAAGCTTGGGAGAGAGAGGTGGGGGGTACCTGTACCAGACGGGGAGACAACCAGAGCAGACGGTGAGCAGATCGCCAGATGGAATTTATTTTTTACTATTTTCTACATTGTAGAATGATAGTGAAGACATCAACACTATGAAATAACACATGGAATCATGCTGTAAACAAATCAAAATATACTTTAGATTTTAGATTCTTCAAAGTAGCCACCCTTTGCCTTGATGAGAGCTTTGCACACTCTTGTCTACTGACAGTTGATATGTACAAACTATGGCATAAGGGGACAAGTGGATAAGAGACAATCCGCAATCCGTAAGACATTAATTAGCGAGCTAGGATGGACGTAGTCAATATAACTACTTGTTCAGCACGTTTTAAATGTACAGCAAAATAATTCAGAGCATGGGACGTTCTTACAGTGTTCTCCCTGTACAGAAAGTCAGAACCGTAGAATAAGATGGGCATATAAGCAAACAATGAACTGGGAATTTCGAGTTAGATGACTGTTCAAAACGTATTTTCCCAAGTGGAGCTAGTTTTTTTTCCAGAGTTCCCAGTTCTCTTGAACTCACTTAGATCTGAAACTTCCCAATTCCGAGTTTCCATTTGTTTTCAGCATAGCAGAAATCATGCTGGGTTGACAGCATGGCCACTGTATTTAACCTTTCTAGCCCATGGTATTAACCTTACACCGGCTGGTGTCGTTGTCATTGTGTTCCTGGTTCGAACCAGGGAGGAGCGAGGAGAGGGACGGAAGCTATACTATACTGTTACACTGGCAATACTAAAGTGCCTATAAGAACATCCAATAGTCAAAGGTTAATGAAATACAAATGTTATAGAGGGAAATAGTTCTATAATTCCTATAATAACTACAACCTAAAACTTCTTACCTGAGAATATTGAAGACTCATGTTAAAAGGAACCACCAGCTTTCATATGTTCTCATGTTCTGAGCAAGGAACTGAAACGTTAGCTTTCTTACATAGCACATATTGCACTTTTACTTTCTTCTCCAACACTTTGCTTTTGCATTATTTAAACCAAATTGAACACATTTCATTAATTATTTGAGGCTAAATTGATTTTATTGATGTATTATATTAAGTTAAAATAAGTGTTCATTCAGTATTGTTGTAATTGTCATTATTACAAATAAATATAGATTTTTTTTAAATCGGGCGATTAATCAGTATCGGCTTTTTTTGGGCCCTCCAATAATCGGTATCGGTATTGGCGTTGAAAAATCATAATCAGTCGACTTCTAATATACAGTACCCGTGTGCTGCCATCCTATTAGAAGGTAACAGATTATTTTATTACAATGTTTAAGATGGATTTTCATTGTGTTCCATGGTGTTATTAACCCCCTAGTGGAGCTTTCTGGTACTTAGAAAGACTTCGCAAACAGGAATTGTTCCGCACGCATAGAGGCAGCTAAAAACAACGCTACGGTGCAGGTCTTTCAGTGTAGTTATTTCTTGTCACACTTCAGCCTTGGAAAATATTTGTTTGTAAGTTTGATTCAAGCATTTAGCTAGTGATGATAATCTTGTCATTGATAGAGTTGCTTACATATCAATGTTGGTTGGTTGCATTTACTCATACAAATTGCAATGCCTTTCATGTATGCCGTTAGCTGTATTACTTTGCTCGTGCGTCATGCAAACTAATTGTAAAATATACAATACTGTAGTTCTGTTACTGTTTCTAGTGTAATATGCTTTGTTATTCTACATAGATGGTTGTACATTATTAGAGTAATGAAAGGAGTTAGCCAATTACCACATGAGTAACAATTAGCTATATGGTTTGGCATCATGCCAAATGCATGGTACCGTAGCACGTGCTTTGTATTTATGCAACTTCAAATGTGTAATGTACAGCTACAGTATGTCAGTGTGAATTGAATACTAAAGTATATTATTTTCTGTATTTTGCAGTTTCACAACATAAACGTTTTCAATATATTCATTCAAGAAAAGTCACATCTTGGGAGTTTTATTGAAGACTTAGCTGTTAGCTATCTGTCTAGTTTTGCATGGGAACCCATCAAAAGTTTGGACTCACCTCCTCATTTAAGGGTTTTTCTTAATTTTAAAAATATTTTCTACATTGTAGAATAATAGTGAAGACATCAAAACAATGAAATGACACATATGGAATCACGTAGTAACCAAAAAAAGTGTTAAACAAATCAAAGTATATTTTAATATATAATAATATAATAATATATGCCATTTAGCAGACGCTTTTATCCAAAGCAAATTACAGTCATGTGTGCATATATTCTACGTATGGGTGGTCCCGGGGATCGAACCCACTACCCTGGCGTTACAAGCGCCATGCTCTACCAACTGAGCTACAGAAGGATTTTAAATTATTCAAAGTAGCCACCCCTTGCCTTGATGACAGATTGCACACTCTTGGCATTCTTTTAACCAGCTTCAAGAGGTAAGCACATGGAATGCATTCAAATTAAAATCAAATCAAATTTTATTTGTCACATACACATGGTTGGCAGATGTTAATGCGAGCGTAGCGAAATGCTTGTGCTTCTAGTTCCGACAATGCAGTAATAACCAACAAGTAATCTAACTAACAATTCCAAAACTACTGTCTTATACACACAAGTGTAAGGGGATAAAGAATATGTACATAAAGATATATGAATGAGTGATGGTACAGAGCGGCATAGGCAAGATACAGTAGATGGTATCGAGTACAGTATATACATATGAGATGAGTATGTAAACAAAGTGGCATAGTTAAAGTGGTTAGTGATACATGTATTACATAAAGATGCAGTAGATGATATAGAGTACAGTATATACGTATACATATGAAATTAATAATGTAGGGTATGTAAACATTATATTAGGTAGCATTGTTTATAGTGGCTAGTGATATATTTTACATAATTTCCCATCAATTCCCATTATTAAAGTGGCTGGAGTTGAGTCAGTGTGTTGGCAGCAGCCACTCAATGTTAGTGGTGGCTGTTTAACAGTCTGATGGCCTTGAGATAGAAGCTGTTTTTCAGTCTCTCGGTCCCAGCTTTGATGCACCTGTACTGACCTCGCCTTCTGGATGATAGCGGGGTGAACAGGCAGTGGCTCGGGTGGTTGTTGTCCTTGATGATCTTTATGACCTTCCTGTAACATCGGGTGGTGTAGGTGTCCTGGAGGGCAGGTAGTTTGCCCCCGGTGATACGTTGTGCAGACCTCACTACCCTCTGGAGAGCCTTACGGTTGTGGGTGGAGCAGTTGCCGTACCAGGTGGTGATACAGCCCGCCAGGATGCTCTTTATTGTGCATCTGTAGAAGTTTGTGAGTGCTTTTGGTGACAAGCCAAATTTCTTCAGCCTCCTGAGGTTGAAGAGGCGCTGCTGCGCCTTCTTCACGATGCTGTCTGTGTGGGTGGACCAATTCAGTTTGTCTGTGATGTGTATGCCGAGGAACATAAAACTTTCTACCCTCTCCACTACTGTTCCATCGATGTGGATAGGGGGGTGTTCCCTCTGCTGTTTCCTGAAGTCCACAATCATCTCCTTATTTTTGTTGACGTTGAGTGTGAGGTTATTTTCCTGACACCACACTCCGAGGGCCCTCACCTCAAGCCTACCACTGTTGTGTCGTCCGCTAACAGGTGTGCCTTGTTGAAAGTTCATTTGTGGAATTTGAGCCAATCATTTGTATTGTGCCCAAGGTAAGAGTGGTATACAGAAGATAGCCCTATTTTGATAAGACCAAGTCCATATGGCAAGAACAGCTCTAATAATCAACGAGAAACAACAGTCCATCGTTACTTGAAGACATGAAGGTCAATCAATACGGAACATTCACAAAAACCATCAAGTGCTATAATGAAACTTGCTCTCCTCTGATGCAGAGGATAAGTTCATTAGAGTTAACTGCACCTCAGATTGTAGCCCAAATAAATGCTTCACATAATTCATGTAACAGACACATCTTAACATCAACAGTTCACAGGAAACTGCTTGAAATCAGACCTTCGTGGTAAAATTGCTGCATATAAACCACTACTAAAGGACATAAATAGGAAGAAGAGACTTCCTTTGGACAAGAAACACGAGCAATGGACATTAGACAGTTGGAAATCTGTTTTTTGGTCTGATGAGTCCAAATTTGATTGCTCAGCATATGTGGGAACTCCTTCAAGACTGATGGGAAAGCATTCTTCGTGAAGATGGTTGAGAGAATGCCAAGAGTGTGCAACGCTGTCATCAATGCAAAGAGTGTCTACTTTGAAGAATATAAAATATATTTGGATTTGTTTAACACTTTTTTGGTTACTACATGATTCCATATGTGTTATGTCATAGTTTTGATGTATTCACTATTATTCTACAATGTAGAAAATAGTACAAATAAAGGAAAACCCTTGAATGAGTTGGTGTGTCCAAACTTTTGACCGGTAGTGTATAATATATTTTCATTTTCATTTTAGCTAAACAGGTGGGGCTCAAAACTGCCCTGAACGACAGGTTCCCACTGACCCTGAGGAGAAACATTGCTAATGGCTACAAAGCTTGCTTGTTCAGGCAACTTCTCTGCTGTCTATATGGTTACATCAGATCCAGCCTGGTTTGTCTGCTGGATCTGCATAAAAATGCATTAACATTAAAAAGGAACTTTTGAGATAGAATAACAGAAAACACTAACCAGACAAACATCATACATATGGCTTATCCTGAGATATGACTCATGAGAGAGCATAAACACGGTTGTGTTTTTGTAAGCAAATCAAAATATCTTAAACATCCACTGACAGCTTAAAGGGGCAATCTGTAAACTAATGATATACCAATTGATTCTTGAAGAATATAACGTGTGCCTCCCGAGTTTAGATAAACTGTCCTTCCCCATCAGAACACAAAAGTAGCTTTTTTAAAGCTATTGTTTGTAAACAATGTAAATATAAACAAACACCGTATAGCATCAAAAACATGGTTAAAGTATCATTTTGAGCTCCTGGAGAGGGTGGAAGAGAGAAGGGAGGAATAGTCGCTGAGATCAGAGATTAAGTTTACTGTGTCTGAGAAATGTCTTGTTTCCACCCAGATGTCAGTGTTGCCCGGCACCAGTTCAGTAGAGCTGCAGTGGTCAGGTAATGTGACGTAGTGAGGGGCAGGCAGGGCGTTGACAGGGCCACACAAGGCCTGCATGAACATGACGTTCTCCATCACGATGGACTGCTCATTCCTCTTCACAGACACACTCTCCACTGTCCTTCGCAGAACTGGACACACACACTTTAGATCAGTGTTGTGAAGCTACTGTACATCAATGAGTCAAAGTGCTTCCCAAAGGGAGTCAAGTGCTTCCCACTGTATTTTCATGATTCCTTTCATCCTGTGCTTCAAACTGGAGGCTTTACCTCTGGTGTCACACATGACTTCCGTCTTCAGGCCCCCCAGTGGTAGAATCCTAGGTCCTGAGGATAGTAAACAACAGTCTAATCAAATGGTGTAAGACAGAGACAGAATCCAGGCAAGGACCCATCAAAAGACACAAATTTTATCTTATATGAACTACATATAGAATTAATATCACTCTCTGGCTTGTAGGTTGGTCTTTCATAGACCTTTCAGAGATAAACAGATGCAACTCATACTGTGAGATAAATCATGGATCAAAGAAAAATGGGAGACAAGTTCGGAGTATATCCTGTTCCCACTGACCTGGAGTCATGTTCATGCTGGTGGTGTGTGGTTCAAGCAAGCATTGGGTGCAGGACCCCCGCACGGCAAGACCACAGGGAGGAGTTGGGGTAGCGGTGCCCACAGCAGGTGAACCCTGGCTGGGTAGGGTAGAGCAGGTCTAGTCCTGGGTCGGAGCAGCAGGTGGAGCCGGCCTCCATCAGGACATTCCCACAGCACTGGGCATCCTCTGAGAGCCTGTCCTGAACCTGCAGGTCGTACAGAGTCCCGGCAACGGACTTCATCTGGCCACTGCTGGGGTCGTAGGCCTTCCCTCCGCAGCATAACATGCATAACCCTCCACCTGCTGAGTCTGTGCAGAGAAAAATATTTGATCTCCCAATACCAAAAAAGCCCATATCATCTTTCAGAATTTGGTGCCCATTTCGCTGTCTATGCCAGTGTAGTCAGCATATGGCCCTGAGGAGCATTCCTCAGAGATGAGGCCTACCCCCAAACTATTCAGTGAAATTTCCTATGGTAGTCTGTGTCTGTTGTCATTCAGGTAAGCCCGTACTTGATTGAACTGATGATTATTTATAATTGATTGGATTTGACCCATTCTATTAAAAGAAGCAATAAAACTGGACCTCTTTAGACTAGTTTAGTATCTGGAGCATGAGCATTTGTGAGTTCGGGACTAATCCTTAAGAGGTTTTGAAGGATGATAGCATTTATGGAAATGTAATTTGGAGAGGGCTAGCAATAAGAATGATGGGTTTTGGCCTAATCAACCTGAATCAACAGACTGAGCAATGTAGAGAGATGACCAAAACCAGCCGACTATGTTGTACTCAAGAGGGGAGGCCATCCATTTAGCTAATCAATTAAGACAAACCCATCAGCAAAATCTATTTTGGTAACATTTTACTTGACACCCAGTGTCATAACAGATTATCACACGGTCATAACCATGTCATAATATGTCGTAACAGCTGACATAACGTGTCACAACCTGTTATAATATGGTCATAACACTGCCATTAGACATACACTACCGGTCAAACGTTTTAAAAACCACTTCTGTACTCATTCAAGAGTTTTTCTTTATTTTTTCCTATTTTCTACATTGTAGAATAATAGTGAAGATGTCAGAATTATGAAATAACACAGATGGAATCATGTAGTAACCAAAAACTGTGTTAAACAAATCAAAATATATGTTATATTTGAGGTTCTTCAAATAGCCACCCTTTGCCTTGATGACAGCTTGCACACTCTTGGCATTTTCTCAACCAGCTTCATGAGGTAGTCACCTGGAATGCATTTCAATTAACAGGTGTGCCAAAGTTAATTTGTGGAATTTATTTGTTATTTTCCTTAAATGCGTTTGAGCCAATCAGTTGTGTTGTGACAATGTATGGGTGGTATACAGAAGATATTTGGTAAAATATCAAGCACTATTTGGTAAAATACCAAGTCCATACCTTGGCACGAACAGCTCAAATAAGCAAAGAGAAACAACAGTCCATCATTACTTTTAGACATGAAGGAAAGTCAATCCGGAGCATTTCAAGAACTTTGAATGTTTCTTCAAGTGCAGTCGCAAAAACCATCAAGCGCCACGATGAAACTGGCTCCCATGAGGATCGCCACAAGAAAAGAAGACCCAGGATTACCTCTGCTGCAGAGGAAGTTACAAGCCTCAGAAATTGCAGCCCAAATAAATGCTTCAGAGTTCAAGTATCAGACACATCTCAACATCAACTGTTCAGAGGAGACTGTGTGAATCAGGCCTTCATGGTTGAACTGCTGCAAATAAACCACTACTAAAGGACACCAATAAGAAGAAGAAGAGACTTGCTTGGGCCCAGAAACACGAGCAATGGACAGACTGGTGGAAATGTTCTCCAAATTAGAGACTTTTGGTTCCAACCACCGTGTCTATGTGAGACACGGTGTGGGTAAACAGATGATCTCCGCATGTGTGGTTCCCACCGTGAAGCATGGAGGAGGAGGTGTGATGGTGCTTTGCTGGTGAACTGTCAGTAATTTCTTTAGAATTCAAGTCTTACTTAACCAGCATGGCTACCACAGCATTCTGCAGCGATATGCTATCCCATCTGGTTTGGGATCAGTGGGACTATCATTTGTTTTTCAACAGGACAATGACCCAACACATCTACAGGCTGTGTCAGGGCTATTTTACCAAGAAGGAGAGTGATGGAGTGTTGCATCAGATGACCTGGCCTCCACAATCGCCCAACCTCAAACAAATTAAGATGGTTTGGGATGAGTTGGAGCACAGAGTGAAAGAAAAGCAGCCTACAAGTGCTCAGCATGTGCGAACTCATTCAAGACTGTTGGAAAAGCATTCCAGGTGAAGCTGGTTGAGAGAATGCCAAGAGTGTGCAGAGCTGTCATCAAGGCAATGGGTGGGTATTTGAAGAACCTCAAATATAAAATGTATTTTGATGAACACTTGTTTGGTAACTACATGATTCCATATGTCTTATTTCTGATGTCCTGAGGTTTTTTAAAACCTTTGACCAATCGTGTATATTGTGGTACTTTATGGCTGGTTATGGAACCTACATATGAGTGTCAAACCCCACAAAACCTACCACACAAGGCAAAACATTGCATTTCACCATATGTGTCAACTGTATATTTATGTTTTATTTGAATTTTTTTCATTGACCATATTAAATTATCATTGTAATTGCATACACATTGATATCAGACATGCACCCAACCCAATGCTTTGTTGCTGATAACTGGGATGAATGCAAGAGCAGATGTCAGGAGCAGGACAAGACACCCTCTTTTTGACTAATGACTGATATATAATGCCATGTACGTGATAGTCCGATCTGAGTTATATGTTTATGATGGTCATAATGTTTCTTGACAGTGTCATAAAGTGTATTTTCTTAGTCCAAGTAAAGTGAAACAGGAGGTTCATAATGCTTCATGACATTGCCTTAAAGTGTATTTTCTATAAGTTATTTAAAATATGATTTAAAAAAAAACATAACTGTAAAGAATTCATTAGAACAACAAAGGATTTAAGAAACAACATTTCAAAACAAACGGAAACTTCTTGGCAGGGGAAAAAAAAACTAATTTGAATAAATGTGGGTGTCATTATCAGCCATAAAACAACGCAGTCCACTTACTGTATGTCACAACAGGTGTAAATGTATCAGTCATGACAATGTTTTGGCCATGTTATGACATGTTATGACACGTTGCTGATGTCAAGAGTGGCGAGGGGATCAGTAAACCATTCAACTTCGGGACACACTCATTGCTTGAATGATGCAATTCATGTCCCAACTTATAATATAAAACAACCATGAAATTCAAATGAACGTATATTCCCCCCCATCGTTTTACAATATATAAACCTCAGTACCAGTTCAACATTTAATTTGGGATGTATTTATTTTATCACGTGTCATACCTCGAAATCAGACACGAACAAAATACACGTGGCTCATAATTAGAAACACCTTTTCCTTCGTTTGTATGCAATTGGGAAAACTCCAAAACAGTCTAAGTGGGTCTAATTATCCCCTACACCCTCGATAATGTTCACTCCCTCAGCTTTGAGACACTTGTACATATGGAGGAAATGCGTGTGAATGAACAAAGTGAGGGGCAGGGGAAGGGCAAGGGAGTGATTAGGGATTCAGTTACAGGGTCAAAACTAAAGTAGATTGTAGTGCGTCACTCAAAGCTGTGTTGTTCTCACAGGCTTCCTGCTTGTTTCATGGCCAAAGTATAGAGTCATGGCATTGCTGTAAACTCAGACTGCCATGCAACTTCCTGGGGACAGCACTAGGGGCTTCAACCCACAGTTTTAATGTCAGGCTTAGAGACTTTAACAATGGAGAGTTGTTTGTCAATGACGTTCAATGACATGTTTTTACATGGCCTCTAGACTTTAGATCAGGGTGTGAAGCCGCTGTCAAAAAACACAAGTAGATTCCAGTGCTTTTTTCTCTCCTGCCTGTGTCAACTTCCTCCTAAACACTGAGGTCAAGTCACACAAGACTACACAGCAGGAGACCTTTAGACTGTCAGCTGCAGTGGAATACACCCCTTTAAAAGGTGCCTGGAAGGCTAACATAAGTTATCCGTTTGTCTCTCTAGAGACATGGTGAATTCCATTGAGCCGTGGCCGGCCACAGAATCCTCTCACATCTGCGGTAGTGGGACTGGGAATGTCGGGATATATTTTTTTATCCCACTTGCATCACTTTGCTTCTGAGTGGCGCAGCGGTCTAAGGCACTGCATCACAGTGCTAGAGGACGTCACTACAGACCCTGGTTAGATTCCAGGCTGTATCACAACCGTCCGTGATTGGGAGTCCCATTGGGCGGCACACATTTGGCCCAGCATCGTCCGGGTTAGGGTTTGGCCGGGGCAGACCGTCATTGGAAATAAGAATTTGTTCTTAACTGACTTGCCTAGTTAAATAAAGGTTCAAAATAAAATGTAAAATCCACGTCTCTCAGACACACATACAGTATACAGTGCAAAGATGCTGACCCAGTCGGAGACAGTGAGAAAACACTTTCTAGAGTTTGTTATAGTACAAACACGCATGCATGAGCACAAACACCCACATGCTCGAACACACACACACAAACACACACACATTTCAAGACATTGCATCAACACTTAGACAGGGGGGCTGGATATATATACAGGAAATGTAAAACTTGCAGTGTATTCTCCCTTACGTAAAATGTACAACCCTAACAAAAAAGTATCAACACACACACACACGAATAACAGTCACGCCCTGACCGTAGAGCTTTTCATGTCTCTATTTTTGGGTTGGTCAGGGTGTGATTTGGGTGGGCATTCTGTGCTTGTCAGGTTCTGACCTTTATTTCCTTTGTTTTGTATTTATTTTAGTATGGTCAGGGCGTGAGTTGGGTGGGCAGTCTGTTTGTTTTTCTATGTTTCGGCCTAGTATGGTTCTCAATCAGAGGCAGGTGTCATTAGTTGTCTCTGATTGAGAATCATACTTAGGTAGCCTGGGTTTCACTGTGTGTTTGTGGGTGTTTGCACCAGATAGGGCTGTTTTGTTTTTTTCACATTTCTTGTTAGTTTATTCATGTATAGTGTTTTGGTCCGCCTCTCCTTCACCACAAGAAAACCCTTACAGTGCTCTCTTTCTATGCGTTTATATTTCTTTTTGTGGTGCCGGGTATGGTTCTCAATCAGGGACAGCTGTCTATCCTTGTCTCTGATTGAGAACCATACTTAAGTAGCTTTTCCCCACAGGGTTTTTGTGGGTAGTTGTTTTCCGTATCAGTGTTTGCACCTTGCGGGACTGTTTCGGTTGAATTTATTCTCTTGTAATTGTGTTTTAGTGTTCAGTTAAATACAAATCATTGACACGTACCACGCTGCACTTTGGTCCACATCTTCTTCCACAGACGATCGTTACACCCTGATAGACTTTTAGATCAAACAGCACTCTAGGACATTGGCTTGGATTATAGGACACCCACTTCCAACTGGGGCCCTATCTAAACATTCTGAGCGAACTGAAATGGGTCTGTGGACAACATATAGTTTCAGCCTTGTCTTATAATGTCGCTTTGAGTTATTTTGACCATTTAAAAATGTACAAATACATCCCTGTAGTGAACAGCATTGTCTTCATGCCTTGACCAACAACTACTCAACAGGCAGATGGATGATTTAGCTGTTTTACTTTTATTTGACTGAGATGAGGAAAACTCATTTTAATGTAGCTGAGGATGTTCAATGAACTAGGCTTCAGCTGTAAGCCTTAGCTCTGTCGGCTAATGGACTCCAAACACCCTATTGGACAGCTGCCCTGCGCAGCAGATTTTGATGTCTGGATTGTAAACCCAAGAGAAACAGCTTGCACCATTGTAGACACCTGGTTAGAGAGATGGGAAGGAGGAAGGACAGAGATGGTTATGGTGGTGATGATCAGATCAAGAATGATAAATGATTTGTCTAACCTGGCAGCGTATACTGTTCATACGGTAAAATCAGCATCCTTACAATACATTTACATTTTACATTTAAGTCATTTAGCAGACGCTCTTATCCAGAGCGACTTACAAATTGGTGCATTCACCTTATGACATCCAGTGGAACAGTCACTTTACAATAGTGCATCTAAATCTTAAAGGGGGGGGGGGGTGAGAGGGATTACTTATCCTATCCTAGGTATTCCTTAAAGAGGTGGGGTTTCAGGTGTCTCCGGAAGGTGGTGATTGACTCCGCTGTCCTGGCGTCGTGAGGGAGTTTGTTCCACCATTGGGGGGGCCAGAGCAGCGAACAGTTTTGACTGGGCTGAGCGGGAGCTGTACTTCCTCAGTGGTAGGGAGGCGAGCAGGCCAGAGGTGGATGAACGCAGTGCCCTTGTTTGGGTGTAGGGCCTGATCAGAGCCTGGAGGTACTGAGGTGCCGTTCCCCTCACAGCTCCGTAGGCAAGCACCATGGTCTTGCAGCGGATGCGAGCTTCAACTGGAAGCCAGTGTGACGACTGCTGAACAAAACTGGTAATCTGTAAGAAAACTGGTAATCTGTAAGAAAATAGACTCCTTTTTCACTTACATATTTGGTGCATTACAGCCTTAAAGATAAATGTTCAAGGAACACCCAAAAAAACATTTGTCTTTCCACAATACATGGGAATTACCCAAAGCAAACCTCTACATCAGCATCTCTGCCAGGATGTTGTGAAACTATGTACTGTTTTCCAGGATGGCTAAATGAGAGGGACTGTACAGTTGAAGTTTATATAAACAAGTTTTAATGACTCCAACATTAGTGTTTTAACCACTCCACAAATTTCTTGGCAAAACAATTAAGACTTTGTGCATGACACAAGTAATTCTTACAACATTTGTTTACAGACAGATTATTTCACTCATAATTCACTGTATCACAATTCCAGTGGGTCAGAACAAGAAGTGTTTAGATACACTAAATTGACTGTGCTTTTAGACAGCTTGGAAAGCTCCAGAAAATTATGTCATGGCTTTAGAATCTTCTGATAGTCGAATCGACATAATTTGGAGGCGCACCTGTGGATGTATTTCAAGGTTTACCTTCAAACTCAGTGCCTCTTTGCTTGACATCATGGGGAAATCAAAAGAAATCAGCCAATACCTCAGAAAAAGAATTGTAGACCTCCACAAGTCTGGTTCATCATTGGGAGATATTTCCAAACGCCTGAAGGTACCACATTCATCTGTACAAACAATAGTACGCAAGTATAAATACCATGGGACCACGCAGCTGTCATACCGCTCAGGAAGGAGACTCGTTCTGTCTCCTAGAGATGAACGTACTTTGGTGCGAAACATGCAAATCAATCCCAGAACAACAGCAAAGGACCTTGTGAAGATGCTGGAGGAAACCGGTACAAAATGATCTATATCCACAGTAAAATGAGTCCTTTATCGACATAATCGGAAAGGCCACTCAGCAAGGAAGAAGCCACTGCTCCGAAACCGCCATAAAAAAGCCAGACTACAGTTTGCAACTGCACATGGGGAAAAATATCATACTTTTTGGAGAAATGTCCTCTGGTCTGATGAAACAAAAATAGAATTGTTTGGCCATAATGACCATGGTTATGTTTGGAGGAAAAAGGGGGAGAATTGCAAGCTGAAGAACACCATCCCAACTGTGAAGCATGTGGGTGGCGGCATCATGTTGTGGGGGTGCTTTGCTGCAGGAGGGGCTGGTGCACTTCACAAAATAAATTGCACCATGGAGGAAAACAATGTGGATATTTTGAAGCAACTTCTCAAGGCATCAGTCAGGAAGTTAAAGCTTGATGGCAAATGGGTCTTCCAAATGGACAATGACCACAAGCATTCTTCCAATGTTATGGCAAAATGGCATAAGGACAACAAAGTCAAACTATTGTAAGGGATTACCCCCCTGTATTGGACAAAAATGAATGGGAAGTCATTGGCATCGGACAAATGATATACACATTGGCCAATACCACCCAATTCGGCGTTGATTCATGCAAAGTGTATTGCAAATGCCATATGGCAATTGTCAGTTGTAACACTTTAAAAATTCAACAGAGGGCGAATCCGCTCCACCGTGGTTTTTCATATTGGAAATGTAACCCAAGTCAACGTCCAAAAGCAAAATTTTTAAAAAAAAAATGAATTTTTTGTCAAAAACTTATCACCCCTTAAAAAAGTGCTTTCTGGACCGTTTTTCGAAATTCTTTAGATTTTTTTTTGTCAATTACACATGTGTAAGAACTGTATGAATATACTTTTGTCCAATTTTATTATCATAATTTTTTTTTTTACATGCGCATAAGGAATATGTTTTGTCCAATTTCAATATGATTTCATAGGAAGTCAAAAGTCAAAAGTCAAAAATGTCAAAATTTTGTAAAAAACTTCACACACCCTTAAAAAAGTCATTCTGGACCGTTTTATGAAATTCATTCGATTTTTTTGTCAATTACACATGTGTAAGGACTGTATGAATATAATTTTGTCCAATTTTATTATCATTATTTTTTTTATTTTTTTTACATGCGCATAAGGAATATGTTTTGTCCAATTTCAATATGATTTCATAGGAAGTCAAAAGTAAAAAATGTCAACATTTTGTAAAAAACTTCACACACCCTTAAAAAAGTGCTTTCTGGACCGTTTTTTGAAATTATTTAGTTTTTTTTGTCAATTACACATGTGTAAGAACTGTATGAATATACTTTTGTCCAATTTTATTATCATATTCTTTAAATATTGTTTTTAAAATTGTGCATAAGGAATTTTTTTGTGGGCCAAATGCCATAAGAAATTTGACATGCTCAAAAATCCTGCAGAAATGCAAAATTGACTGGCCTGATGAACTCTGGATGGCCGGGCAGTGATAGTTGTTCCTTTCCATCACTTGTTGTGTTGATTTCATCATGTCCATTTGTTTATGTTTTCTCACTTTTGCAAAGTCACTGTGCATTTGCAATATGGTTCAATGGGCAGGTACCGTTACGAATTTGTCATGCTATAAAAATCCTGCAGGAATGTGAAATTGACTGGCCCGATGAACTCGGGATGGCTGGGCAGTGATTCTGGTTCATCTCAATGGCTCGTTAGGGTTGATTTCAGAATGTCACTTTTGGTGATGGTACCTCACTGTTTAAACATATTGCAAATGGACAAGAGTCACCAGCAAGTCACCGTC
This sequence comes from Oncorhynchus gorbuscha, assembly GCF_021184085.1. Classification (NCBI taxonomy): domain Eukaryota; kingdom Metazoa; phylum Chordata; class Actinopteri; order Salmoniformes; family Salmonidae; genus Oncorhynchus; species Oncorhynchus gorbuscha. The sequence goes on along the minus strand of NC_060191.1, from coordinate 34,958,631 downwards.
CATCAGTCAATTAGATATCATTCTGACACCAAACTGATACAAACTGACACTAAACCCACTTTTTCCAACCTGTTTAGTAGCCAACTATCACATACTTCAGAGCTGGCCCAAAATTCACAACGCCTTTGGTTCATACCATAAAAAAAACCATAAAACACATAGTTACGTTCTAGCTGCGGGTCCATTTCTTATGTTACGTGTAGGCCTAGCTGAGGCGACCCCGAATCCCAAGTTTCGGCTTGATCGGTCATTTGGTGTCCGAGCAAAACCCTAATTGGTGCTGAAAATCCACTTTTTTCCATGACTTGCTACGGGGTCCTTGAATGAGATATCGGAAAGAAACGTTGGAGTCTGTCTATATGGGCCGAGACGGTCACAATGCACCTAGTCTTGTGTCTCTGAGACATTTCTAAATGTCGCCATTTTCGTAATGGTCAAAATGAATTGAAGTCATTGCAAATGTACGAAGCTGTTTCTCGGTCCGAGAACCGTCTAGAGCCACGTAACTCACCACGCACTATCGACCTGAAGTCTAGAACAGGATTCTAAAGTTTCGGAACTCTAGGTCTGACGGTTCTTTAAAAGTTCCAACAAGGTAAACTAATGCATGCACTGTCTGTCTCTACAAACCCCAATACGTCCCTCCTTCCAAGTTGTGTGTATGTGTGATTTAGTTTTACTTTGAAATTTTATGGGAAAAATGACTGATTTACAGTTCATGGGGGTTGTCTAATCACATATATGAAGTTTTGGACAGATCTGACTTTTTTAACCCCTCGAAACAGCCCAAGAGACACCAATTATGGCCCTTCCGGTTGGCACAGGAAGCTATAAGTCAACACATATCCTCACTGGGGTATGCTTTTACAGAATCCTGAGTTTTAAGTCCTTACGTTAAGAATTGACTGATTTACACAGGGTTGAATGCACTATGTCTATCAAACTGCAGGCTAAACACTTGGATAAACACTTTTAGGGTGATTTTAACCACTTCCGGTTGGTTCAGGAAGCTTAGAATCAACACAGGTAGACCTCATACTGGCCTGATGGACTGTTACCAAAGACAGGTTCATACGGCATTCATAACCCATATAGACTTCAGGTTGAATTTAGGGGTGCAGGCAATGTCTTCCTATGGGGAGAGAAGTCAATGCAAACTCTTTGAAGTAAACCTCTTCTTTTAACTATTAAGGGTTAATGCCACACGGTCAAGGTTAGGCTTGCACAGATCGGAAGGACCTTAGGAACATACCTGAGGTCGAATTGTGCTTCTCACCCTAACAGTTCTCTCACTGTCACCCAAAAACAAATGACGTTGTGGGGCAGGCTTAATTTTGGGCCTACTTTTCTAATGGTCGCTGCGCTTAGACCGATAGAGCTACGGTCAAGAGGGATATCTCGTTGAACTCGGCACGGCCTAGAGATTATGTTTATGCCATTGCCTGCTCTCTGTGTCTTTGAGAACCACACTTTTTCACTCCATCCTTGCTGTGTGTGCGTGTGAGAGCTTTTCTTTGACATCTGTTGGGAGAAATGACTGATTTACAGTTCATGAGGGTTACCTAGTCACACATATGAGGTTTTGAGAAGATCTGACCTTTTTAACCCTTGGAAACTGCCACTGTGACACCATTAAAGGCACTTCCGGTTGGCACAGGAAGCTATAAGTAAACCCATGTCTTGATTGACATAGAAACTTACAGCATCCTGAGTTTTAAGTCTTTAAGTTAAGATTATGTTTATGCCATTGCCTGCTCTCTGTGTCTTTGATTGACTGATCTACGATCTACACAGGGTTGAATGTAGTCATTTTCACCTTTGAAGGTTATGTACATCAAAACTCCTTTTGGGTCAATTTAACCACTTCCGGTTGCTCCAGGAAGCTTAGAATCGACACAGGTAGACCTCATAGTGGTCTGATGGACTGTCATAGAAGACAGGTTCATAAGGCATTCATAACCCACATAGGCTTCAGGTTGAATTTAGAGGTGCAGGCAATGTATTCCTATGGGGAGAGAAGTCAATGCAAACTCTTTGAAGTAAACACCATCTTTTAACTATTAAGGGTTAATGCTACACGGTCAAGGTTAGGCTTGCACGGATCGGGAGGACCTTAGGAACGTACCTGAGGTCGAATTGTGCTTCTCACCCTAACGGTTCTCTCACTGTCACCCAAAAGCAAATAACATTGAGGGCCAGGCTTCATTTTGGTTCTGCTTTTTTTCAAGGTCACTGCACTCAGAGCGAGCTACGGTCAAGCGGGGCTTCTCGTTGAACTCGGCACAGTCTGGAGACTATGGTGATGCCATTTTTTGTGTTGATTTCAGAATGCCATTTTGGTGATGGTCACTCTCCGTTTAAACATATTGCTAATGTACAAAAGTCAACTAGCAAGTCAGTGTCCATCAGTCAATTAGATGTCATTCTGACACCAAACTGATACCAATTGACACCAAACCCACTTTTTAGGCTTTGTGTGTCTTTAAGCACCGCACTTTGTCACTCCATCCTTGCTGTGTGTGTGTTTCTGTGTGTGTGTGTGTGTGTGTGTGTGTGTGTGTGTGTGTGTGTGTGTGTGTGTGTGAGAGAGCTTTTCTTTGACATCTGTTGGGAGAAATGACTGACTTACAGTTTATGGGGGTTGCCTAATCACACATATGAAGTTTTGAAAAGATCTGACCTTTTTAAGATCTGACCTTTTTAAATAAACTCATATCATGATTGGGGTATGCCTTTACAGAATCCTGAGTTTTAAGTCTTTACGTTAAGAACTGAGTTATTTACGGAGGATTTAGTGAGTGTGTGTTATTTCAAAAAATCATAGAAAATCACAGAAATCTCGCAGAGCTCCGCAGCACACTTTAAAAAGATTCGTAAGAACACCCTGCAACTGGATCTGTAACCGTTGAAAAAAAAAACACCTATCCGTGAACATCACCAAGGTGTCGTTGTACGATTTGTCTTAAATGACGATAGATAAATGGCTGGTTCTTTTTTTATTGACACCGGAGGCTCCTTGACTTTGACGTGAAGTGGAAAAATAATTTCTCTATTTTCATTTTGGACCTTTAATCCCAGATAAATGGCCATAACTCAAAAACCGTTGAGGCCTAGACGCCATCTTGTTCGGGGCCAACTGCCCATTATGCCGCCCCTACGCTCACCGAGTTTTGGCTTCTAAATATTTTCAGTTTTCGAGATAAGGCCCCGTCGTGAATCGTGATGTTTTGCCCAATAGCAATATGATTGCTTATGCCCTCTTGTGGGAATTTCCGGGACAGGGGAAAAATGACCAAAATCTTATTATTTTTGTAAAACGGAAACCGAATATCCGATAAAGTTCATTTGATGACTTCCTGGTAGGTCCAGCCCTGCCGCTCGGCCCGACGCCGTCCGCGAATTTTAGAAACGATTTCGGACGTCTAGTAAGGGACCGTACATTTGCAATATGGACTTTCTCACTAACCATACAGGTACTGCCGAAATCTTCCCTTAAGGTATGGAGTGGCCATCACAAAGCCCTGACCTCAATCCTATAGAACACTTGTGGGCAGAACTGAAAAAGTGTGTGTGAGGCCTACAAACCAGACTCAGTTACACCTGCTCTGTCAGGAGGAATGGGTCAACATTCACTCAACTTATTGTGGGAAGTTTGTGGAAGGCTACCTGAAACTTTTGGCACAAGATAAACTATTTATAGGCAATGCTACCAAATACTAATTGACTGTATGTAAACTTCAGACCCACAGGGAATGCGATGAAATAAATAAAAGCTGAAATAAATCACTCTACTATTATTCTGACATTTAACATTCTTAAAATAAAGTGGTGATCCTAACTGACCTAAAACAGGGAATTATTACTTGGATTAATGCCAGGAATTGTGAAAAACTGAGTTTAAATGTATTTGGCTAAGGTGTATGTAAACTTCTGACTTCGATTGTATTAGGCCTGTGTTTGAGACAGAAGGGTATAACTGATAAAACTGAAATTATATGTACTCAGCTGCAAAACGATTGGGTATGTGAGTACATTGATAGTTCTACGTCGGCTTTGACGGCAGGTTTGAATCCTGCCATCAAAACGGCAATTGGTGGATGAAATGGAGCAGGATGCTTTGAGAGTGGAAGATAACTCCGCTCACTTCGCAATCGTGCGAGGGGTTAATACGGCCACAGTGAAAGTCAATTAACAGTGGTTTCAATGGCCAAGAAAAGACAAAGAAACAAAGAGGTAAAAATGAGAACAAATACATTCGGCAGAGAGAAGCTACCGAACCTTGTCACCAAAGCGATGCATTTAGCTATTGTGTGAGAGACTGCACGGAGTGCCTGAGCCCTCTGTACTGTATAATATTGGGGATAAGTGCGGCTGTGCAGACATTTTCTTAGCTGAATAGTGAGCAACAGCAAGCACTCATGAAAGCGGCCGGAGTTGGGAGTAACACATAGATGGAATTGGCCTTTTTGCGGTTGTCAAATTGACAAAATTTGCCAGAGGAAAAAGTATTTTGGGTTGAAGAATCTATGTGAAATGCCAGGGGGATGGATTCTAAAAAGTAATACGTAAAAATTACTAGGCCAAACACTCCTTGCGAACGCAGATAACCTTTGGGGGTTTTAATCTAGTGAGACATTTGTCATCTCATTATGAAATAGATTTATAGAATGGACAAAAGTGAGAAGGAGTCACGAGTAATTCAATTGGAGTTAATAGTGTGAGTAATTGTTAGAGTTTAAGGGAGAAATTCTGTCAAGCGACAGCATTGGGGTTATCAAACCTAAAATGCACATGAAGGGTTCATGATCATGAAGGGCATTGTGATGTGGTGGTTCTGGAAATTTATGGGGAAAAGAGAGACCAGTGAATCGTTAGACTCGGTGGCGAGAGATAAGTCGCTGTGTCTTAGGGTAGTATATGCTATAACGGATAAATAAACAATGGGTGCATTAAAACAAACGCTTATTGATTGGAGGGAGGACAGTGGACCATTATCATGTTTGGTTTGTAATTCAAACTTTTGGGTTGCTGAGAGGTAGCATAGTGAATGCTAATGAAATGTACACTTTATTTTCCAGGAGAGGAGGGGGTTTCATTATCCTTTTTTGGAATGTTTCCCGAGACTGTGGTTTCAGGACGAGCAGTTAGTGAAATTCTGGAGTTTGATGAGTGTATAAGTATCTGGATTAGGCCATAAAAGGAGCTCCCAGATAGGTAAGGCCTGTTCATGTGTGTTTTTGACCTATGGTTTACTACACACACACACCAGCAAGTACACACAACTTACCGGTTATGAATATAGGTTAGTGGTGTTAATACCGTGTGATTTATTGTGTGGGATCTTTCCAATTTTGTTTTAAATTGGATATGCAGAATGATGGAAATGTTTTTAAATGGTTTCTGAAGGACAGGGAAAGAAAAGGGAAATTGAATTCTTGGATAGATGTTGTCATGTTTGTCATTTATTATCATGTCTTGTCTCTGTGCTCCCCATTCTGTTCGTTTCCCTCTGCTGGTCTTATTGGGTTCTTTCCCTCTTTCTATCCCTCTCTCTCCCCCTCCCCCCTCTCACTCTCTCGCTCTCTCTTCTCTCTATCGTTCCGTTCCTGCTCCCAGCTGTTCCTATTCCCCTAATCATCATTTAGTCTTCCCACACCTGTTCCCGATCCTTTCCCCTGATTAGAGGCCCTATTTATTCCTTTGTGTTCCGTTCCTGTCCCGTCGGTTCCTTGTTTAGTATTCACCATGCTGTGATTGCGTTTCGCCCTGTCCTGTCGTGTTTTTGCTGTGATTGTGTATCGCCCTGTCCTGTCGTGTTTTTTGCCTTCATCAGATGCTGCGTGTGAGCAGGTGTCTCTGTCTACTACGGCCTGCGCCTACCCGAAGCGACCTGCAGTCTGTGGCCGCTTCTCCAGTTATTCCCCTCTACAGACTAGAGGATTTCTGTTATTCCCTGTTTGGACTTAAATAAACTCTGTTTCTGTTAAGTCGCTTTTGGGTCCTCTTTCACCTGCATGACAGATGTAATAAATGTATCACTAGTCACTTTAAACAATGCAACTTTATATAATATTTTCATATCCTACATTACTCATCTCATATGTATATACCGTACTCTATCATCTACTGTATCTTGCCTATGCCGCACGGCCATCTCTCATCCATATATTTATATGTACATATTCTTATTCATTCCTTTACACTTGTGTGTATAAGCTAGTTGTGAAATTGTTAGATTACTTGTTAGATATTACAGCACGGTCGGAACTAGAAGAACAAGCATTTCGCTACACTCCCATTAACATCTGCTAGCTAAATGAGAGATTGAGGTATGCGTCATGGGCAGTGTCAGTAGTAGCATTGGTGGGATATCGTTTTCTGAGGGCATGGATCTTGAAACGTATATACAGTGCTGAATTGCATTATATCTGGTGGCTATGGAGGAAGAAGGAGAAGGGGAGCAAAGTGAGAATGACATGGCTTCGGGGACACCCCTCGGGAGTCTGTGGTCGGAGGGGGAAGACTGGATGAAAGCATCAGGATTTTTAGGGCTTTCATTTTTGTGGAATCCAGCAGAAAAGTATCCTGAAGGCATAGTCAGGAGAAGAGAAAGTGGGAATTGTCATGTTATCAAACTTTGGTTTTACTTTCATATAGAATTATGCATAGTGTCACACATTATTAATACTGTTATGTTTTGTTCTTATTTTTGCTTTTCAAGTCTTGTGCTATAACTCTTAGGAACCAGAAACTGAAATCTGACTAGAGATGGAAATAAGACTGTTCATAGTGTGATTAGAGAACAGAGGCCATAAGTCTTGGATTTGTAAACATAATAATGAACTGTGAATGTTAATCCTGTTATATATTTTTTTCTTAATGTTTTATCATCATTGTTTGTTAATTTATAAGTCATTTCCAAGTGTATATCACGATGAACAGTATGGAAGAGAAGAGACAGTCTGGTACGAGTCAACAAGACAGCCGGGAGTTGGGGAGGAGTGAGGAATTTGGGCAGAAGTTAGGTTAGATGAAGTGAGGGAGAACATATATCACTAATCTTCTGGACAGCAACAGAGGTGTATTGGCTGTTCAGGTTCATAAGGAGGGAGAAAGGGTTATATACCAGGGTTTGTGTAAATATGGTCTTTGTCTATGCAGCTGCATCCAGCAACTTTGAGTCACAAGCTTGATGTAATCATTGCAAGCTAGGAATACGGGACCAAATACTAAACTTTTGATTTCTTTAATACACATAAGTTAATTTGTCCCAATATTTTTGGTCCCCTAAAATGGGGGGGACTATATACAAAAAGTGTTGTAATTTCTAAACGGTTCCCCCAATATGATTGAAAATACCTCAAAATTAAACCTGAGGGTCTGCACTTTCAGTCATTGTATCATTTCAAATCTAAAGTGCTGTAGTACAGAGCCTAAACAACAACTTTTCACTGTCCAAATACTTTGAGCTCACTACACACACATACATAGTTAAAAAATGTTTTGTAAAAAACATAATCCATCATCATGTTAATTATTCAACTACTATCATTCTACAGACAAAGGTTTACATTTAAAGAGCCCACTTGAGAGTATCACACTGTGACTGTTGTTGGCAGACCATTCAATGCCTCGGGCCTAGGCCAAAAGCCAAAACCCACAAGGAAAATAAAGCAATATCTGACACCTGCAGATGTTCAGCTAATATGAGTCTATTAAAGAACATTCAGAAAAGCTGACATGTAGTGGGTGTTTTGAATTAATGACATGCATCATTTAAAATGGATGCCACACCCATTGTGGCTTTTAGCCATTGGACATCAAATACATTTTAAACCTGATTGTTAATGAACTGTTCAAATTGAACATTGAATAAATAAAAGGGACACATGAGGTTCAGAATGTGGTTGAAGTGTAACGCTTGTCGTCTGGGGAAGGAGAGGACCAAGGTGCAGCGTCGTAAGTGTTCATATTATTTAATGAAATATGCAACATTAGACAAACCACACACCAAACAAAAACACTAAACAGGAAACAACCACCCACCAAACACAATGGAAAAAGGCTACCTAAATATGGTTCTCAATCAGGGACAACGATTGACAGCTGCCTCTTATTGAGATCCATACCAGGCCAAACACAGAAATAGAAAATCATAGACAAACGAACATAGACAACCCACCCAACTCACGCCCTGACCATACTAAAACAAAAGAACCAAGTTCAGAATGTGACATGAAGGCCAAAGGCAACCTTACCAGTTTGGAGAACTCGCGTCAATTCCCCTGTACCGAAAAAAAGAGAGAACAAAATACACACAAAGATGACAAACTATCATAATGTGAAGTTTCATTACAGTCATACAAAACCAGCAGGTTGGCTTTTTACTAACATTATATCTTGATTATGCACAGCAGCTTGCATTGAGAGGCTCTGGGGATAGTGTTTCAGAGCAGCAGCAGTGGCTTTGCTGGTCAAACTGGTGGTCTCCACAGCATCAGTGGTGACTGAACATTTGTCAGGACCTTCCTTCCGTTGACAACATTTCCACAGCAAAGCTGGTGGTCTTCATTGTAATGCTTTATGGGACAAGTAATAACAATTCATCACATTTACTGTGTAAAGCACTGAAGTGCTTTCAAGTGCTCAAGTGTTACAAGCTTGGCATTGTGAAGGGGAGTGAGTGAGCATAGAAACCATGAGGTGCAGCTGGGAAATGATGTCGTCACAGGGACACTGCATGAGAGAATTGGAAAACATCTCCCAAACAGCTTTCGAAACAGACAGACCTCTATAGGAAAGACAGTTGGAGAGCCTAACATTGTATGCCTATTTATGAATTTTATAAAAGCACAATGACAGCAAAGAAAAAAAGAGAGAAAAAAAATTGGCATGAGGTTGGGTCCTGGTTAGGATCCGTGAGTCACAACACAGCTGGTCGAGTAGGTCGTAGGGCCTACACTCACAGCAATCTGACACCAACTGGCTTACATTCAGAGTCAGTTGACCTGCAACAGTTGAATCACAGATAAACACACACATAACATATCAATTCAAACTTGGGAGGTGCTAAGAAAATAATGATTTCAACCCAGTTACCAGGCTTAAGTGAATAGATCTTGTGGGATACCGCTAGGAGACATGATTGTCTATATCACCTTTAACCTCACCCAGGCTTCCTGTTGTAAAGACCCTGTTTCCACAGGACAGCCCTGCCCCTTTTATGATATACTCCTTCACAGCAGGTGAAATCTAGACCTCTATAATTAACCCCATCGCAGACGTGATCTCTGGGAGACCTGAAAGGCAGAAGCTCATCTTCATGTCTAGAGGACATTTACAGTATCTTTATCTATATGAGGCACATAAACTAGACATAGACAAAGTGGAATCGCAATGCTTACACATAGTTACATCATGATGACACATCTTAATATCCCACTATAGCGCTATAAATCACACAGCTAGTAATATGACAAAGGCTATACTGTTTAGAGAAGTGGTTCCCAACCAGGGGTACTAGGACCTTGGCCTATCCACTGGAAGAACTTGAGAAGACTAATGAGACTGTAGGCTTACTGGTAAAAAGCACGTGAGGGGGTACTTCAGGGGTACTCCGGGCAGAGCAAAATTCATTCAGTTGATTGTACAATAAATGAAAAAGGTTGGGAACCACTGGTTTAGAGAAGCATTTCTTAAACTATGGTTTGGGACACAAAGTGGGCCCTGAGCATGTGTCGGGCCCTGAACGGATGTCGTAAGGACGGGACCAAGGTGCAGCGTTACAAAGTGAAACTTCAGCATAATAAAAACAATAAACGAACAACGAAACGTGACTACGTGGTACACATGCACAAACAAAACAATATCCCACAAACACAGGTGGAAAAAATAGCTACTTAAATATGATCCCCAATTAGAGGCAACGATTACCTCTAATTGGGAACCATACAAAACACCAACATAGAAGAGTTCAACTAGAACACCCCCTAGTCACACCCTGACCTACTACACCATAGAGAAACAAGGGCTCTCTATGGTCAGGGCGCGACAGCCCCCCCCCAAAGGTGCGGACTCTGGCTGCAGAACCTGATGGGGGGGTTGGGGTGACTGGTGTCGGTTGTGGCTCCGGTGTGGGTAGTAGCCCCTCCCCAGACCTCCCCAGACCAACCATGGAGCTGGGCTGAACGCCGTGCCTGGACTGGGCACCGGCACAGAGGGCTCCAGCCCTGGAGCTGAGTTGGACACGTGCCTGGACTGGGCGTCGGCGCAGAAGGCTCTGGCCATGGAGCTGGGGTGACCGCCGTGCCTGGACTGGGCACCGGCATAGAGGAAGGCTCCTGCCCTGGAGCGGGACTGGACACCGTGCCTGGACTGGGCATCGGCGCAGATGGCACCAGACTGGTGACACGCACTTCAGGGCTAGTGCGGGGAGCTGGCACAGGACGTCCCAGGGTGGGGAGACGCACTGGAAGCCAGCAGCATGGAGCCGGCACAGGTGGCACCGGACTGGTGACACGCACTTCAGGAAGAGTGCGGGGAGCTGGCACAAGATGTACCGGACTGGGGAGGCCTACTTCAGGGCTAGTGCGGGGAGCTGGAATAGGATTTAGCAAACTGCTGACAGGATCTTCAGGTCAGATGCCATGCAGAACACACCTACATAACATTTCTCTCTCTCTCCCAACTTATCCATCGCCTCCCTGATGGTCTCTGGCTCTTTAGGTTGAGTATGGGGAGCTGGCATAGATGGCCCTGGACTTATGAACTGCTCTTTCACTCTCCCGCAGCTCCGCCGACCACCCCTTGTGCCCCCCCCAAAATAAAATATATCTTGGTGTTTCTGGGGCCGCGGTCCCCAGCGTCGTTGCTGTCCTTCCACGGTGTCTCCTTCCAAGGAAGGGTCTCACAACCTCCCATGATCTCCTCCCAGGTCCAAAACTATGTTATCTCCGTCACACGCTGCTTGGTCCAGTGTTCGTGGGATTTTCTGTCACGGATGTCGTAAGGACGGGGCAAAGACGCAGCGTACATAGAGTTCCACATCTTTATTACAAAGTGAAACTTCAGCAAAAAAAACAAGAAACGAACCCTGACTACGTTGGTGCACATGCACAAACACAAAAAAAGATTCCACAAACACAGGTGGGAAAAATAGATACTTAAATATGATCCCCAATTAGAGGCAACAATTACCAGCTGCCTCTAATTGGGAACCATACAAAACACCAACATAGAAAATGTCAACTAGAACACCCCCTAGTCACGCTACTACACCATAGAGAAACAAGCGCTCTCTATGGTCAGGGCGTGACAGTGGGTCGCAAGTTATGAATAAACATGTATAATCTCAAACTATTTATTCTTAATTTTGGTCGTTCGAGGACAGTAAATTTCTCATTTGGGTCTCGATGTGAAAAAGCTTAAGAACATATGGTTTCTAGTAATGATGACAACTCATTTTTAATTTTTTTAAATTTTTTAATTTTATTTTATTTGTACAGGGACAGTGCACATTAATCAACGTTTCAGTAAAAGTGCCGGTTTTAGCCAGCCGGCTAATTTTCAACCGCAGTCCCTGGGCAGGTTATTAAAAACAATTACAATATAGACAATAGCACCATAGAACAAGCAAGACATAGCAACATAGGACAAGCAAGACATAGCATACAGACAGAGCAACATAGAACAAAAAGCAGCAAAACAAAATTCATAAAAGCAACAAAGTGTTTCCACACCTCACAAGCTACAGACAACAGACAACATGGAAAGCGGCAACACACAGTTAGGGACCATGTTCACAAATCTGATTGACCTTTAGCCAGGTCTTCAAGCATTTTGTGAAAGTGTGATATGTGGTGCAGTTATGTGTGTCTGATGGCAGTGTATTCCAGACATGGGAAGCTATCACAGAGAATGCAGATTTACTAAAGGTGCTTTTCCTTAGGGGAACTATACAGTCACCTCTCACGGCAGACCTTGTGGATCTGCTGCCATATGTCTGGGTTTTCTGTTTAACAAAAATATTGAGTGGAGGGGGAGCCAGGCCATTAAGGATCTTGAATACAAGACATGCGTCGGTGTATTGCACAAGATTTTCCCAACTCAAGAGCTCATGCTTTCTAAGGATGTGACAATGATGATGGCTATTGGGCTTCCTATCAAGCACTTTGAGAGCCTGTTTGTAGACAGACTGAATAGGTTTTAATGTTGTACAGCAAGCTTGGGCCCAACTAGTCAAGCAGTATGTTAAGTGGGGGAGTATCATAGAATTGAAGTACAGTTTTGCTACCTCTGTAGTCAAACAATTTCGTATATATCGGAAATTAGCTAGGTTGAATTTGGTTATTTGAATTACCTTTTTCACATGCTTTTTAAAAGAGAGGTTGGAATCAAGTATGATGCCAAGGTACTTAAAATCGGATACCACCTGGAGCTTCTCCCCTGACACATAGACATCTGGCTCAGTAGCATCTGTTGCCCTCTTTGTGAAGAACATGCAAACAGTTTTTTTCACATTGAGATGCAAACACGAGTCACTGAGCCACTTTGTAACCTGGACCATTACAGTAGTGAGTTCTTGTGCAGCTTGTTGTTTGCTCTTTGCATGCACATATATCACTGTATCATCTGCATACATTTGAACTTCAGACCCAGTACAGACAGAAGGTAGATCATTAATGTACAGGCTGAACAGGAGGGGCCCCAGTATTGACCCTTGGGGCACGCCCACATCATAGCTATGAGTATAAATGATAAATACATTTCACTGACTTATCATCGAGATTGCAGATATGCCTATACAAGCTGAACTCTGTCTGGGATTCTAATTGCATTCCCCATTGACATTTGTTTTTCAGGAAGCATTTCGGGGAAGTACGGTACATGATGCATAAACTCTCGAGTCCAAACCAGAGCAATTAATTTACAATGAGAAATGCTGCAATCAAAGAGGAGCCGACATTACAGCATTACACACATCAATCTGAGAGGCAGAATAGTAGCCCACACAGCCCTACACTTCTCAACAGCTGGCCCCATTTAATTCATACAAACAGATGCAAGAGATGACAGTGCTTTCCACTTACCATGTGTGCTGTAGCAGGGTAGAGTCAGAAGAACTGCACAAATGAAACAAACAAATGTTAAGGACAGGAAGTCCAGAGATTGTACACACAAATTCTAGCAAATGTGCAGAGTTTGACAGTGATGCTCACATACCAAACATCAGTAGCGGAGTGGTCATGGTGACTCTTTTTAAAGCACAGATGAAAGACTAAGACCGCACTGAGATAAGGAGTCAACTTCAGCCACCCCTACAAGCACCAGCCCTGACAACAATATCCAGTTGCCTTGTCATTCCCCAATATTCCATAGTACGACTCCATCTCAGTCATTAATATGTTGTATGAGCCATTGTTTTGCTGAGACCTGCTTTTCCAGTTGCAGTTGGTGAAAATGGAAAAGTTATCATTGCTACATTTTTGAAACATCAATTCTTTTTTCATGCTAATATCTGCTACACTACATTACGAGCAGGTGTATGTGGACACCTGCTCGCTGAACCTGTCATTACAAAATCATGGGAATTTGCTGCCATAACAGCCTCCACTCCTCTGGGAAGGCTTTCCACTAGATGTTGGAACATTGCTGAGGGGACTTCTTTCCATTCAGCTACAAGTGAGATTGGGCATTGATGTTGAACGATTAGGCCTGTCTCGCAGTCGGCGTTTCAATTCATCCCAAAGGTGTTGGATGGGGTGAGGGGCTCAGGGCTCTGTGCAGGCCAATCACGTTCTTCCACACCGATCTCGACAAACTATCTCTGTATGGACTTCGCTTTGTGAAAGGGGACATTTTTATGCCGAAACAGGAAAGGTCCTTCCCCAAACTGTTACCAAAAAGTTGGAAGCCCAGAATCATCTCTAGAATGTTATTTTTTGCTGTAACGTTAAGATTTTCCATCACTGGAAGGTGAGGGGCCTAGCTGGAACCATGAAAAGGGGCCTAGCCGGAACCATGAAAATTACCATTATACCTCCTCCACCTAACTTTGCAGTTGGCACTATGGATTAGGGCAGGTAGTGTTCTCCTGGCATCCGCCAAAACCCAATTCCGTCAAAACTGCCAGATGGTGAAACAAGATTCATCACTCCAGAGAACACGAGCTTTACACCAGGTTTCTGTGCAGCTGCTCGGCCATGGAAACCCATTTATGAAGCCCCCAACGAACAGTTCTTGTGCTGACTTTGCTTCCAGAGGCAGTTTGGAATTCGGTAGTGAGTGTTGCAAACTGAAGATCTCGTACAACGCTGTGTACTACTCCCTTCACAGAACAGCGCAAACTGGCCCTAACCAGAATAGAAAGGGGAGAGGGAGGCCCCGGTGCACAACTGAGCAAGAGGGCAATTACATTAGAGTGTCTAGTTTGAGAAACAGACGCCTTATAAGTCCTCAACTGGCAGGTTCATTAAATAGTACCCGCAAAACACCAGTCTCAATGTCAACAGACTCCAGGATGCTGGCCTTGCAAAGAAAAAGCCATATCTCAGACTGGACAATACAAAGAAAAGATTAAGATGGACAAAAGAACACAGACACTGGACAGAGGGACTCTGCCTATAAGGCCAGCATTGTGAGGACTTGTGAGGTGCCATTGGAACACAGGAGTGATGGTTGCTGATAATGGGCCTCTGTACGCCTATGTAGATATTCCATAAAGAAATCTGCCATTTCCATCTACAATAGTCATTGTCACGAGTGGCACTCGGCGGTCGTCGTCACCGGCCTATTAGCTGCCACTGATTGTCTTTCCTCCCCCTCCTTGTATGTTTATTGGTAGCACCTGATTATGTATGATTAGTTTGTCTTTATTAGACAGCCGGCCCGCCTGGTTGTTGTGCGGGATTATTTCAGTGTAACCTTCGGCTCTGTTGTAGAGGTACGTGTTAGTGCCTGGTCGTGATTTTTCCGTTGTACATTTTCATTCCCTGTGTTTGGGGCCGTTACTATTGTGAGCACCCTGTGGTGCGTTGGTGCTATTAAAGACGCTGTCACGAATCCCGCTTCCTGAGTCTGTGTTTGCCTGTGTTTCTGTCCTGGAGTGTGTTTCCGGTGTCCTGGAACGCACCCTGTCTGGTTGCCGGGCGAATTAGCTTTTTGGGAGATCGATGTTCACCCACACCTGTATCCCATCAGTAATCTGCACACCTGTCCTGATCATCACCTCTCCCCTTCACAAGCTCTGACCTGACATCCATTCCCTGCTGGATCGTTAGCCATGAACAGTATGTTGTGTCATAGTATCAGCCTCAAGTTGGATAGAATTTGTTTTGTTGTTTTTTACGTATTGCTTGCCTTAAACTTACCTCCGTTTGTTCTGTCTTCAGTTACTCACCCGGATCATATACCCCATTCCCGCCTGGTCGTCAGAGGATTCCGCTACCCCATTGGATCCACCTATTTACTCCCATCAACTCACCACCGCTGCCCGCTACGCCACCTGGATATATCTACCCATTCACATTCACTTGTAAATAAATACTCACCTTCTTCCTACTCTCCTTGTCCTGGTCTGCTTCTGGGTTCGATTTTGAAAGAACGTGATAGACGCACAGCATTGCACTCTCTGTCTCCTGCGTTTGACTCCACACCCACGACACCCGGAGCATTACAGTCATTTACAACATTAACCATGTCTACACTGTATTTCTGATCAATTTGATGTTACGTTAATGGACAAAAAATGAGCGTTTCTTTCAAAAACAAGGACATTTCTAAGTGACCCCAAACGTTTGAATGGTAGTGTATATAAAAATAGGACAAAACACACATCACGACAAGAAACCTAAGACAACAACATAGCAAGGCAGCAACACATGACAACACAGCATGGTAGCAACACAACATGACAACAACATGGTAGCAACACAAAACATGGTCCAAACGTTATTGGACACAGACAGCAGCACAAAGGGCAAGAAGGTATTACAGGAGAATAGGAGTGATGGATGTGTGTGGTATTCTGTAAGAAGACAAATAGGAAGATGTATTAAACAGTGATATAGCCATAAAGATTTAGCAACAGTAACAGTATGAAAACATAACAATGACAATGCTACAATGATAGCAAATAGGATTAGAAGTGTAATGACATGGCTTTAAATGTGCTTTAACAATATAAAGCTAATATGCTAAGCAACAGTAGGAGTAATAGAGGCAAGGCTAATAGCATAGCAGCAATGGGAGCAATGCACTGTATATAGGCAATAGGCAATGGCTAGGGAAGCTAAATACACTCTCAGCTAAGTATTAACAACAGGCTAATACATTACACATAAGGCATAATGGTTATTAGCATACATTAGCGGCTAGACTAACAAACTACAGGCTATTAAGGAAATGATAAGTGAATAGCTGGAAAGCTAATAAGCTTGTAGGAAAATGATATAACTGTCACGAATCCCGTTTCCTGAGTCTGTTTTTTGTCAGTGTTCTGTCCTGGAGTGTTTTTTCCGGCATCCTGGAATGCACCCTGTCTGGTTGCCGGGCAGTGTAGCCAGTTGGGAGTTCTTATTACCCACACCTGTATCCCATCAGCTATCTGCACACCTGGTCCTGATCATCATCTCTCCTCTTCATAAGCCCGGACCTGACATCCATTCCCTGCCAGATCGTTAGCCATGAACAGTATGTTGTGCCATAGTATCAGCCTCAAGTTGGATAGAATTTGTTTTGTTGTTTTTTACGTATTGCTTGCCTTAAACTTACCTCCGTTTGTTCTGTCTTCAGTTACTCACCCGGATCATTTACCCCATTCCCGTCTGGTCGTCGGAGGATTCTGCTACCCCATTGGATCCACCTATTTACTCCTATCAACTCACCACCGCTGCCCGCTACGCCACCTGGATATATCTACCCATTCACATTCACTTGTAAATAAATACTCACCTTCTTCCTACTCTCCTTGTCCTGGTCTGCTTCTGGGTTCAATTTTGAAAGAACGTGGCAATAACCTAACATAATAAACAGTATAAGCTAACATAACAGTATAAACCCCATGCCTAGTTTGAACAGGTTTGCATAAATGTTAGCATTCCAGTTAGCATGCTAGGTTAATTAAGCTAGCATGTTAATATAAACAAGGTTATGGGGGCTGCCGTCTAGGAAAGGTCACATGACAATGAGAACTGAAATGCCAGCATTATTGGATGCTAATTACCTCACGACAGGTGGCCATCTTATGCCTATAGGTTTTAATAGCAAGTAGAGTAACTATTGTCCCAATGGTAAAAGTACTCATAGCTCGACCATGAAGCTATTAATAAATGACTATGTAACATGACATATTATATACAGATGAAATACTAACATACCTAATACTAACATAGATACACTCACTTCTTAAGTCTAGGCGTCCCGCTAGCGGGACAACTTCTGGTGAAATTGGAGGGCCCGCAATTCAAATAAATAATCATAAAAATTATGGATATTAAACATTTAGATACATACAAGTGTCTTATATCAGTTGAGGATAGGGGGCAGTATTTTCACTTTGGATGAATTGCGTGCCCATAATGAACTGCATCCTACTCTGTCCTAGATTGATAATATATGCATATTATCATTACTATTGGATAGAAAACACTCTGAAGTTTCTAAAACTGTTTGAATTATGTCTGTGAGTATAACAGAACTCATAGGGCAGGCAATTTCCAAACAAGAAGTGAAATTCTGAATGTGGGCCAACTTTGACGTCATCGCCCCTTCCTTTCCCAACAAGATATGGATCTGGTAGCACTTCCTACGCCTTCCACGAGATATCCTCATTCAGTAGAACGTGGAATGGAGCTTTTGGTGTGAACTTTGACCGAATGGGAGGGGAAATAGTCACGGTCTTGGCAGAATGCAATTTCCCTGTGGCGCATTTCTCTGTGTGTGCCACTGTCGTTCCATTTGGCTGCAGCTGAAAACGTATGATCCGGTTGGAACGTTATTGGATATATATGAAAATAACATCCTGAAGATTGATTCTCTACTTAGTTTGACCAGTTTATTCGATCTGGAATATATATTTTTTAAGTTTTCGTGCGAGTTGTCCTGGACCAGCGTCAGCTTTTGGGCACATGAGCTGAAAGTGATAGCAAATGCAGCTAATTGGACACTAGTATTGGACATTATGGAGTAATCCACTCGTTCAACATGCCAAGATAGGAATCCGAAAATCTACCCCTAAACTTTGTTTCGACAAGTTAAAATACATTTCTATTTAATCCTCAGATTAAATATATTTCATCTCTATTTAATCCTTTAATCCTCAAAAAAAAACAATCTGGTTGGTTTTTCTTTGGATTTTCTCCTACCATATATATTGTGTTATAGTGAACTACATTATTTTAACATTTCTACAAACTTCAGAGTGTTTTCTTTCCAGTGATAGCAATTGTATGCATATCCTGGCTTCAGGGCCCAAGCAACAGGCAGTTTACTTTGGGCACAGGCGGAAATTGAGAAAAAAGATCCCTAGCCAAGGCAGTACAACAACAACTATAAATAGTTTGGATTTAAGTAGTAATGGGCTTATGACATAGTAACACATAATATATACATAAGATAACAGTAAAGGCACTCTGGCTCCACAAAGTCCCCTTACTCTAGGCATTGAAGCACAAACACTAAAGGTGTTCAGAAGTTGTAGCAAGAAAGGTGTCCACAGGTGGTAGTCCAGAGAGTGGGAGAAGTCCAGAGGTGAAGGTAGCAGCACAGAGATACAGGAGCAGTTGAAAAAGGTCAGAGTGGTGAGAGTGTTCTACAGCCAGACATACATTGTAGAGCTATGCAGATGGATCAGCTGACTCAGGATCCTGTTCATCCCATTTGATGATGACAGAGAGGGCATTGAAGAGGGAGTAGGTACAGCATACCCCTAGGAGCATGAGGAGGCAGTTTGAGTGACCAAATACCCAGAGGGCCTCCACCCTTCTTTCCCATCCTCCTTGGTTGTTGTTGCCCCCAAGCCTGATATTGTGTGTTCTCTTCCTGTGGCACCATCGCATGAGGAAGCACAACATGGTGATGATCCTCTCCAGGAAGAGGTTGAAGAAGAGGATGGTGGCAGAGCATTCCAGCAGGCCATAGATTACCAGGAGGATTTTGCACTCTGTTGTGGATGGGGCCGTCATCCCAAAATCTGCCCGAGAGGGAATTGGAAAGAGAGAAAGAGAGACGGCGAGAGATAATTACATCTGTGAGAGAAATCACATTTCAGACATGATCTCTTTTATTATGTCTGGTCATTTTGATAAGACTCTTAAACTTAATCTCAGAAATAACACTATTCCAATCAGCCCTGTAGAAGTAATTGTTGGAGTCAAAGGTCCAAGAATGTCAGGATTGTGTGATTGTATTTCATCATCAAACATAAAGTTCAGAGCTTCTTAAATCATACAGCAAGAGGCTGTGTAGTCCACATGAGAACAGTGTGATTACTTGGGAAGGAGTCAAACCATCTCCCACGTCAAGAGCCAGAAAGGAAATATATTAAAGACTTATTGTATTGCTCACTTTCCTCTCGATTCTTGCCAAGTCACTGAAATTGTTTCTACCACAGTTCTGAGCTATTTTTTTGGGGCCGGGGGATAACCGGCGTAGGATCCGCTAACCGGGGGTATATCCTATTGCTTTCTTCAATCATCTACAAATCAGAGCCAGGAAGCTTACACAAAGCCAACCCTTGCCCCACTGCCTTGGGATGTGCAAAAAAAACACATTTACATTACAGGACAAATAAAAGCACCCCAGGGATAACCTTACGGGAGAGGAGATATACTTATTTAATCAGTCCCTATCTTCAGAATATTTGTAGGAATTTTTTACATTTTTTTTAGGAAGACTATAATTATAAAACTAGAACATGTTTGCAGTGTATACAATTGTTTACCCTGTAATTCCATACCGCCACTCTGGACAGCTTTGATTATTTGTTTATGTCCAATTTTCTTTCACATAGTAGTTCTGTTATCATGCATCAGGCTGGCCTCCCACCCAGCCAAGTAAAATAGTCAGCCTATATTTAAATTGTGCTGAAAGGATTACACCTTGATTTAAACAGTTGTTCAACAGTTGTAGTTTTTACAGTCTATGGTTTAGCCTTGTGCAGAGATCAGCTATCTCTTTATCTTTTAAAGCCAGGGGGCAGTATCCTGAATTCTGGATGACTGACGTTCCCAAGGTAAACTGCCTGTTACTCAGGCCCTGATGCTAGTATATGCATATAATTGGTAGCATTGGATAGAAAACTGTTAAAATAATGTCTGTGAGTATAACAGAACTGATATGGCAGGAAAAAACTCAAGGAGAATCCATCCAGATTTTTTTTTTTTGAGGCCACTGGCCATTTCAATGCAAGCCTATGGGATATTCAAAATAATTCCTCCCAGATTGAAGTTCCTATGGCTTCCACTAGATGTCAACAGTCTTTAGAAATGGTTTCAGGTTTGCTTTTTTGAAAAACAAATGAGTAGTTGAAGTTTTTCCAAGGTGTCTCTCATTAAAAAAGTTGTCTTGTTGCGCGCGTGAATGAGGTGCCAAGTCTTCGTTATTTATCTTCCCTATTGAACATAGTTTTCTCGGTCTTACATTTTATTGTTTATTTAGATATTAGAGTACCTGGAGATTAATTAGAAACTTGTTGACTTGTTTGGATAAAATTTACTGGTAACCTTTTGGATTTGTTTGTATGCATGTTGAACGAGTGGATTACTGAATCAAGCGACCCAACTAAACAGAGATTTTTGGGATATAAAGAAGGACTTTATCGAACAAAACAACCATTTGTTGTGTAGCTGGGACCCTTGTGATTGCAAATAGAGGAAGATCTTCAAAGGTAAGTGATTTATTTTATCGCTATTTGTGATTTTGTGACGCCTGTGCTGATTTGGAAAAGTATTTTGGTGTGGGGCATGGTCCTCAGATAATCGCATGGTATGCTTTTGCCGTAAAGCCTTTTTGAAATCTGACAACGCGGTTGGATTAACAAGAAGTTACGCTTATAAACGATGTAAGACACTTGTATTTTCATGAATGTTTAATATTACGATTTTTGTATTTTGAATTTCGAGCGCTACAATTTCACCAGATGTTGTCGTGGTGGGATGCTAGCAGGACACCTAGCCCAAAGAGGTTTTAACTCAATTGGGAGAGAGCATCAGCAAGGCTATCAAACAACAGTGAGTTAATGTCACATAGCTTTGATACAGACTGTATCCTGTCGATACATGCTTTGTGTGTTTGGTTAGCAAAGAAAATAATAATGATATCACAAGATATGTATAATTGAGTGCATTATATGAAGAAAAAAAATAGCAATTTTTACAATAAATTGAATATCTTAATTCACACCAAAATGCCTGAACATTCCTTATTGTCACGCCCTGGTCTTAGTATTTTGTGTTTTCTTTATTTATTTGGCCAGGCCAGGGTGTGACATGGGTTTATTTTGTGGTGTGTTTTTGTTTTGGGGTTTTAGTAGGTATCGGGATTGTGGCTTAGTAGGGTTGTCTAGAAAAGTCTATGGTTGCCTGAGGCGGTTCTCAGTCAGAGGCAGGTGATTATCGTTGTCTCTGATTGGGAACCATATTTAGGCAGCCATATTCTTTGAGTGTTTCGTGTGTGATTGTTCCTGTCTCTGTGTTTGTTGTCACCAGATCGGCTGTATAGGTTTTCACATTCCGTTTGTTGTTTTTGTATTGTTTGTTTTTCATCATTATTAAACATGTATGAAAATTACCACGCTGCATTTTGGTCCGACTCTCCTTCGCCGGAAGAAAACCGTTACAATTATTTGTCCATGCCAGCACCATGCTGTAATTAAGTCAATATCTGATGGATTAAACAAGTTTAAAAGTTTGGAGTATTTTCATCCAATATCCAACTGCTGCATTTACAGTGCATTCGGAAAGTATTCAGACCCATTCGCTTTTCAACATTTTGTTACATTACAGACTTATTCTAAAATTGATTAAATACATTTTTTTCCTCATCAATCTAAACAAAATACCTCATAATGACCAAGTGAAAACAGGGTTTTGGAATGTTTTTATAATTTATTTTTTAGAAAGAATACCTTTAGATAAGTATTCAGACCCTTCACTATGAGACTCAAATTGAGCTCAGGTGCCTCCTGAGATCATCCTTGAGATGTTTCTACAACTTGATTGGAGTCCACCTGTTGTAAATTCAATTGATTGGACATGGTTTGGAAAGTCGCACACCTGTCTATATAAGGTCCCACAGGTGACAGTGCATGTCAGAGCAAAAACCAAGCCAAGAGGTTGAAGGAATTATCAGTGACCTCCACGACAGGATTGTGTCGAGACACATATCTGGGGAAGGGTACCAAAAAATGACTTGTTGTGCACTCTCCTCACACAATAGCATGCTATGATTTCACTGTATTAGTTACTGTAAATTGGACAGTGCAGTTAGATAAACAAGAATGTAAGCTTTCTGCCCATATAAGACATGTCTATGTCCTGGGAAATGTTCTTCTTACTTACAACGTCATGCTAATCACATTAGCGCACGTTGGCTCAACCATCCCGATGGAGGGACACCGATCCGGTAGAGGTTTTAACTTACTCTGCTAATTGATGAAGACAAAAGGCCCAGTGCCCTGGAATGTTTTTGCATTGATTCATTTCTGGAACAAGCGTCAAAGGCATCCTATAGGAGTAGGTGAGCATGTAATGACCTTCTGCTTCCCCATATTTTTTATTTTATTTAACCTTTATTTTATCAGGGAGTCATACTGAGACTAAAATCTCTTTTACAGATGAGCCCTGAATTACATACATAACAGAAAATACAAAAATGTAAATATAAGCAGAAAAAACAAGGTCCTAAATCAACTTTTTGAATTGTCCTAGAGGCAACAAAACAAAACATTTAAGAACATTTTGAAAACCTAAAGCTGATTTATCTAACTCAGTAGAGACCAAATGAAGTTCCAGAGTTAGCCATCCCTGAGACCAGGTGTGTCATGTTTTGTCCTGTCGGTTCCTTGTCTAGAATTCACCGTGCTGTGTTTGTGTATCGCCCTGTCGTGTCGTGTTTT
Source organism: Oncorhynchus gorbuscha (assembly GCF_021184085.1). Lineage (NCBI taxonomy): Eukaryota > Metazoa > Chordata > Actinopteri > Salmoniformes > Salmonidae > Oncorhynchus > Oncorhynchus gorbuscha. The sequence continues at coordinate 34,935,518 of NC_060191.1, read as the reverse complement.
CCTCAGATGCTGCGTGGTGAGCAGGTGTCTGAGTCTGTCTGGTTCAAGTGCCTTCCCGAGGCAACCTGCTGTTCACCTGCTGTTCAAGATCGAGTCTCAGTTTGTCCTCGTCATTTCGAGTGAAAGTTGTGTTTTTTGTTTGTATTTACTTTACTGGATTAAAGACTCTGTTTTCGCCAAGTCGCTTTTGGGTCCTCTTTCACCTGCATGACAGAAGGAACCGACCAAGGAATGGACCCAGCGACTTCAGACGCTCGTTACACTGCCGTCGAGATCCAAGGAGCCATGCTCGGCAGACACGAGCAGGAATTGTCTGCTGCTCGCCATGCCGTGGAGAACCTGGCCGCTCAGGTTTCCGACCTCTCTGGACAGTTCCAGAGTCTACGTCTCGTGCCACCTGTTACTTCCTGGCCTGCCGAGCCTCCAGAACCTAGGGTTAATAACCCACCTTGCTACTCCGGGCAGCCCACTGAGTGCCGCTCCTTTCTCACGCAGTGTGAGATTGTGTTCTCTCTCCAACCCAACACATACTCTAGAGAGAGAGCTCGGGTTGCTTACGTCATTTCACTCCTTACTGGCCGGGCTCGAGAATGGGGCACAGCTATCTGGGAGGCAAGGGCTGATTGCTCTAACAAGTTCCAGAACTTTAAAGAGGAGATGATTCGGGTTTTTGACCGTTCAGTTTTTGGTAGGGAGGCTTCTAGGGCCCTGGCTTCCTTATGCCAAGGTGAACGGTCCATAACGGATTATTCTATTGAGTTTCGCACTCTTGCTGCCTCTAGTGAGTGGAACGAGCCGGCGCTGCTCGCTCGTTTTCTGGAGGGACTCCACGCAGTGGTTAAGGATGAGATTCTCTCCCGGGAGGTTCCTTCAGATGTGGACTCTTTGATTGCTCTCGCCATCCGCATAGAACGACGGGTAGATCTTCGTCACCGGGCTCGTGGAAGAGAGCTCGCATCAACGGTGTTTCCCTGCTCCGCATCGCAACCATCTCCCTCCTCTGGCTCAGAGTCTGAGCCCATGCAGCTGGGAGGATTCGCATCTCGACTAAGGAGAGGGAACGGAGGATCACCAACCGCCTGTGCCTCTATTGCGGAGTTGCTGGACATTTTGTTAATTCATGTCCAGTAAAAGCCAGAGCTCATCTGTAAGCGGAGGGCTACAGGTGAGCGCAACTACTCAAGTCTCTCCATCAAGATCCTGTACTACTTTGTCGGTCCATCTACGCTGGACCGGTTCGGGTGCTACATGTAGTGCCTTGATAGACTCTGGGGCTGAGGTTGTTTCATGGACGAAGCATGGGTTCGGAAACATGACATTCCTTTCAGAGAGTTAGAGAAGCCTACGCCCATGTTCGCCTTAGATGGTAGTCATCTTCCCAGTATCAGATTTGAGACACTACCTTTAACCCTCACAGTATCTGGTAACCACAGTGAGACTATTTCTTTTTGATTTTTCGTTCACCGTTTACACCTGTTGTTTTGGGTCATCCCTGGCTAGTATGTCATAATCCTTCTATTAATTGGTCTAGTAATTCTATCCTATCCTGGAACGTTTCTTGTCATGTGAAGTGTTTAATGTCTGCCATCCCTCCCGTTTCTTCTGTCCCTACTTCTCAGGAGGAACCTGGCGATTTGACAGGAGTGCCGGAGGAATATCATGATCTGCGCACGGTCTTCAGTCGGTCCCGAGCCAACTCCCCTTCCTCCTCACCGGTCGTATGATTGTAGTATTGATCTCCTTCCGGGGACCACTCCTCCTCGGGGTAGACTATACTCTCTGTCGGCTCCCGAACGTAAGGCTCTCGAGGATTATTTGTCTGTGTCTCTTGGCGCCGGTACCATAGTGCCTTCTTCCTCTCCGGCCGGGGCGGGGTTCTTTTTGTTAAGAAGGGACGGTACTCTGCGCCCCTGCGTGGATTATCGAGGCTGAATGACATAACGGTTAAGAATCGTTATCCGCTTCCCCTATGTCATCAGCCTTCGAGATTCTGCAGGAGCCAGGTGCTTTACTAAGTTGGACCTTCGTAACGCTTACCATCTCGTGCGCATCAGAGAGGGGACGAGTGGAAAACGGCGTTTAACACTCCGTTAGGGCATTTTGAGTACCGGGTTCTGCCGTTTGGTCTCGCCAATGCGCCAGCTGTTTTTCAGGCATTAGTTAATGATGTTCTGAGAGACATGCTGAACATCTTTGTTTTTGTCTATCTTGACGATATCCTGATTTTTCTCCGTCACTCGAGATTCATGTTCAGCACGTTCGACGTGTTCTACAGCGCCTTTTAGAGAATTGTCTCTACGTAAAGTCTGAGAAGTGCTCTTTTCATGTCTCCTCCGTTACTTTTCTCGGTTCCGTTATTTCCGCTGAAGGCATTCAGATGGATTCCGCTAAGGTCCAAGCTGTCAGTGATTGGCCCGTTCCAGGTCACGTGTCGAGTTGCAGCGCTTTTTAGGTTTCGCTAATTTCTATCGGCGTTTCATTCGTAATTTCGGTCAAGTTGCTGCCCCTCTCACAGCTCTTACTTCTGTCAAGACGTGTTTTAAGTGGTCCGGTTCCGCCCAGGGAGCTTTTGATCTTCTAAAAGAACGTTTTACGTCCGCTCCTATCCTCGTTACTCCTGACGTCACTAGACAATTCATTGTCGAGGTTGGCCTTCAGAGGTAGGCGTGGGAGCCATTCTATCCCAGCGCTTCCAGTCTGACGATAAGGTTCATCCTTGCGCTTATTTTTCTCATCGCCTGTCGCCATCTGAGCGCAACTATGATGTGGGTAACCGTGAACTGCTCGCCATCCGCTTAGCCCTAGGCGAATGGCGACAGTGGTTGGAGGGGCGACCGTTCCTTTTGTCGTTTGGACAGACCATAAGAACCTTGAGTACATCCGTTCTGCCAAACGACTTAATGCCCGTCAAGCTCGTTGGGCGTTGTTTTTCGCTCGTTTCGAGTTTGTGATTTCTTACCGTCCGGGTAGCAAGAACACCAAGCCTGATGCCTTATCCCGTCTGTTTAGTTCTTCTGTGGCTTCTACTGATCCCGAGGGGATTCTTCCTTATGGGCGTGTTGTCGGGTTAACAGTCTGGGGAATTGAAAGACAGGTTAAGCAAGCACTCACGCACACTGCGTCGCCGCGCGCTTGTCCTAGTAACCTCCTTTTCGTTCCTGTTTCCACTCGTCTGGCTGTTCTTCAGTGGGCTCACTCTGCCAAGTTAGCTGGTCATCCCGGTGTTCGAGGCACTCTTGCGTCTATTCGCCAGCGCTTTTGGTGGCCGACTCAGGAGCGTGACACGCGCCGTTTCGTGGCTGCTTGTTCGGACTGCGCGCAGACTAAGTCGGGTAACTCTCCTCCTGCCGGTCGTCTCAGACCGCTCCCCATTCCTTCTCGACCATGGTCTCACATCGCCCTAGACTTCATTACAGGTCTGCCTTTGTCTGCGGGGAAGACTGTGATTCTTACGGTTGTCGATAGGTTCTCTAAGGCGGCACATTTCATTCCCCTCGCTAAACTTCCTTCCGCTAAGGAGACGGCACAAATCATTATCGAGAATGTATTCAGAAATCATGGCCTCCCGTTAGACGCCGTTTCAGACAGAGGCCCGCAATTCACGTCACAGTTTTGGAGGGAGTTCTGTCGTTTGATTGGTGCGTCCGTCAGTCTCTCTTCCGGGTTTCATCCCCAGTCTAACGGTCAAGCAGAGGGGCCAATCAGACGATTGGTCGCATACTACGCAGCCTTTCTTTCAGAAACCCTGCGTCTTGGGCAGAACAGCTCCCTGGGCAGAATACGCTCACAATTCGCTTCCTTCGTCTGCTACCGGGTTATCTCCGTTTCAGAGTAGTCTGGGTTACCAGCCTCCTCTGTTCTCATCCCAGCTTGCCGAGTCCAGCGTTCCCTCCGCTCAGCGTTTGTCCAACGTTGTGAGCGCACCTGGAGGAGGGTGAGGTCTGCACTTTGCCGTTACAGGGCACAGACTGTGAGAGCCGCCAATAAACGCAGGATTAAGAGTCCAAGGTATTGTTGCGGCCAGAGAGTGTGGCTTTCCACTCGCAACCTTCCTCTTACGACAGCTTCTCGTAAGTTGACTCCGCGGTTCATTGGTCCGTTCCGTGTCTCCCAGGTCGTCAATCCTGTCGCTGTGCGACTGCTTCTTCCGCGACATCTTCGTCGCGTCCATCCTGTCTTCCATGTCTCCTGTGTTAAGCCCTTTCTTCGCACCCCCGTTCGTCTTCCCTCCCCCCTCCCGTCCTTGTCGAGAGCGCACCTATTTACAAGGTACATAAGATCATGGACATGCGTTCTCGGGGACGGGGTCACCAATACTTAGTGGATTGGGAGGGTTACGGTCCTGAGGAGAGGAGTTGGGTTCCGTCTCGGGACGTGCTGGACCGTTCACTCATTGATGATTTCCTCCGTTGCCGCCAGGATTCCTCCTCGAGTGCGCCAGGAGGCGCTCGGTGAGTGGGGGGTACTGTCATGTTTTGTCATTTATTATCTTGTCTTGTCCCTGTGCTTCCCATTCTATTCGTTTCCCTCTGCTGGTCTTATTAGGTTCTTTCCCTCTTTCTATCCCTCTCTCTCCCCCTCCCTCTCTCACTCTCTCGCTCTCTCTTCTCTCTATCGGTCCGTTCCTGCTCCCAGCTGTTCCTATTCCCCTAATCAATCATTTAGTCTTCCCACACCTGTTCCCGATCCTTTCCCCTGATTAGAGTCCCTATTTCTTCCTTTGTGTTCCGTTCCTGTCCTGTCGGTTCCTTGTCTAGAATTCACCGTGCTGTGTTTGTGTATCGCCCTGTCGTGTCGTGTTTTCCTCAGATGCTGCGTGGTGAGCAGGTGTCTGAGTCTGTCTGGTTCAAGTGCCTTCCCGAGGCAACCTGCTGTTCACCTGCTGTTCAAGATCGAGTCTCCAGTTTGTCCTCGTCATTTCGAGTGAAAGTTGTGTTTTTTGTTTGTATTTACTTTACTGGATTAAAGACTCTGTTTTCGCCAAGTCGCTTTTGGGTCCTCTTTCACCTGCATGACAAGGTGTGGTAACTCGTATGTCTGAAGTTTCGTAAAGATGTTCGGTACAGTGGGACTTTTTGTAAAATGGCTTTATAAATGATAGAATAGCAATGTATCAACCTATTTGACATCAAAGCGGTCCAACCAACTTTCTGGTAGAGAATGCAGTGATGAGTGCTAAAATTCTCACCCGTAATAAAGTAGCCATATGTTTAGGACCGATAGAAACATCAACTGAATAATCTGCTTTATACTATTTAGCAAAAGGCAGGAACTATTGCTATGGAAGAATCCATTTTTATTCTCAGCTTATTATTTTTTGTCCTGACAGCTTTCCGCACTGCCTCTCATGTTATGAGGTTTCAGATAATATGGTATATATGTTGGATTCCAAAAAGGCAACTACTCCTCAAAACTCAATTTAAACCATATTTATTATGCAGTCACACACCTACGCACAAATACTTGAAATAGGTTTAATTTCCTGTCATTTGGCAATGTGATGCAATCACTTCACAGACAGGCCTACACCTAAGATGTTAGAGTGTCACATGACGAAATAGCTTCAGTATGGAATTGTGGGAGGGAATAACTCGACAAATAAAATGCATTCACAAAAAATGTACTTTTGTGATAATATGGCAGAAAACACATACAATATGGCTTATCCTGAGATATGACTCATGAGAGAGCATGAACATTTTTTGTATGCAAATAAAATCAACTGATAGTTTAATGGGGCAATCTGTGACACTTACATCCATTTATTGACTTTTAAATTAACGATACACCAATTGACTCTTGAAGAATATGACGTATGCCTCATAAGCTTAGTTAAACTGTCCTACCCCATCAGAAACCAAAATAAGCTTTTTTAACGCCATTGTTTGTAAACAATGCACATGTAAGCAAACACTGTATAGCCTCAAAACATGGTATAATTTTGAGCACCTGGAGAGGATGGAATGGAGAGGGGAGGAATGATCGCTGAGATCAGAGATTAAGTTTATTGTTTCTGAGAAATGTCTTGTTTTCACCCAGATGTCATTGTTGCCCGGCACCAGTTCAGTGGTCGGGTAATGTGAGGTAGTGAGGGGAAGGCAGAGTGTTGACATGGCCACACAAGGCCTGCATAGACATTCACCATCACGATGGACTGCTCATTCTACTTCACAGACACACTCTCCATTGTCACTAGCAGAACTAGACACACACACTTCAGATCAGTGCTGTGAAACCAATGTACATCAATGAGTCAAAGAGCTTCCCTTAAAAAGAGATTGAAGTGCTTCCCACTGTTCTTGCCAAAGTATAAAGTCATATTTCCTTTCATCCTGTGCTTCAAACTGGAGGCCTGACCTCTGAAACTAAACAACAGTCTAATCAAATGGGCTAAGACAGAAACAGAATCCAGGCAGGGACAAATCAAAAGACATCCCTTTATCTTTTAAGAAATACATATAGAATCTTCATATCACTCGTCTGGCCTGTAAGTTGGTCTTTCGGTGATCATTCAGAGATGATTTGGTATTTTATTATGATCCCCATTAGCTGTTGCGAAAGCAGCAGCTACTCTTCCTGGGTTTGATAGTTTTTACTTGCCACTGTTGGGGTTGTAGGCTATCCCTCCAGATACATTTTTTGGATGTCCCAATACCAAAAGAGCCCATATCATGTCTCAGAATTTGGTGCCTATTGTGCTGTTATGTTGGGCAATGATGATTATTTATAATTGATTGGATTTTACCCGTTATATTTCGATGAATAGCACTCAAGGAAATAAAATCTAGAGAGTTCTAGCTATAAGAATTATGAGAATTCGCCCATTGATTACTTGAATAAACCGATTGAGCAATGTAGAGAGATGACCAAAACCATCAGATTCTGCCATCCTCAAGAGGGGAGGCCTTCCATTTAGGCAATTAAGAGAAACCAATCAGCAAAATCTGTTTTATACTGTCTTTGTTTGGTTAGGACAGTGTATTCAAACTTCTACTTTACTTCTACTTTAGATCAGTGTTGAAGCCTCTGTACATCATTCAGTGAATCCCAAATCAGCCGCACACCCCTACCAACCCGCTCGGAGTGTCATGTTTTGTCATTAATTATCATGTCTTGTCCCTGTGCTTCCCCTTCTATTCGTTTCCCTCTGCTGGTCTTATTAGGTTCTTTCCCTCTTTCTATCCCTCTCTCTCCCCCTCCCTCTCTCACTCTCTCGCTCTCTCTTCTCTCTATCGTTCCGTTCCTGCTCCCAGCTGTTCCTATTCCCCTAATCAATCATTTAGTCTTCCCACACCTGTTCCCGATCCTTTTCCCTGATTAGAGTCCCTATTTCTCTCCTTGTTTTCCGTTCCTGCCCCGTCGGATCCCCATCTATAATTCACCGTGCTGTGTCTATGTTTTGCCCTGTCGTGTCGTGTTTCCCTCAGATGCTGCGTGGTGAGCAGGTGTCTGAGTCTGCTAGGTTCAAGTGCCTTCCCGAGGCAACCTGCAGTTCTCGATCAAGTCTCCAGTCTGTTCTCGTCTTTACGAGTAGTATTATGCTTTTTGTTTTGTAAAGTTTCTTACTGGATTAAAAACTCTGTTTTCGCCAAGTCGCTTTTGGGTCCTCATTCACCTGCATAACAGAAGGATCCGACCAAGGAATGGACCCAGCGACTACAGAGGCTCGTAACACTGCCGTCAAGATCCAGGAGCCATGCTCGGCAGACACGAGCAGGAATTGTCTGCTGCTCGCCATGCCGTGGAGAACCTGGCCGCTCAGGTTTCCGACCTCTCTGGACAGTTCCAGAGTCTTCGTCTCGTGCCACCTGTTACTTCCTGGCCTGCCGAGCCTCCGGAACCTGGGGTTAATAACCCACCTTGCTACTCCGGGCAGCCCACGGAGTGCCGCTCCTTTCTCACCCAGTGTGATATTGTGTTCTCTCTCCAACCCAACACATACTCTAGTGAGAGAGCTCGGGTTGCTTACGTCATTTCACTCCTTACTGGCCGGGCCCGAGAGTGGGGCACAGCTATCTGGGAGGCAAGGGCTGATTGTTCTAACAATTACCAGAACTTTAAAGAGGAGATGATTCGGGTTTTTGACCGTTCAGTTTTTGGTGGGGAGGCTTCTAGGGCCCTGGCTTCCCTATGCCAAGGTGATCGATCCATAACGGAATACTCTATAGAGTTTCGTACTCTTGCTGCCTCTAGTGACTGGAACGAGCCGGCGCTGCTCGCTCGTTTTCTGGAGGGACTCCACACAGTGGTCAAAGATGAGATTCTCTCTCGGGAGGTTCCTTCCAGTGTGGACTCTTTGATTGCTCTCGCCATCCGCATAGAACGACGGGTAGATCTTCGTCACCAGGCTCGTGGAAGAGAGCTCGCATCAACGGTGTTTCCCTGCTCCGCATCGCAACCATCTCCCTCCTCTGGCTCTGAGACTGAGCCCATGCAGCTGGGAGGGATTCGCATCTCGACTAAGGAGAGGGAACGGAGGATCACCAACCGCCTGTGCCTCTATTGCGGATTTGATGGACATTTTGTTAATTCATGTCCAGTAAGAGGCCAGAGCCCATCAGTAAGCGGAGGGCTACTGGTGAGCGCTACTACTCAGGTCTCTTCATCTAGATCCTGTACTACTATGTCGGTCCATCTACGCTGGACCGGTTCGGGTGCTACATGCAGTGCCTTGATTGACTCTGGGGCTGAGGGTTGTTTCATGGACGAAGCATGGGTTCGGAAACATAACATTCCTTTCAGACAGTTAGACAAGCCTACGCCCATGTTTGCCTTAGATGGTAGTCATCTTCCCAGTATCAGATTTGAGACACTACCTTTAACTCTCACAGTATCTGGTAACCACAGTGAGACTATTTCTTTTTTGATTTTTCGTTCACCTTTTACACCAGTTGTTTTGGGTCATCCCTGGCTAGTATGTCATAATCCTTCTATTAATTGGTCTTGTAATTCTATCCTATCCTGGAACGTATCTTGTCATGTGAAGTGCTTAATGTCTGCCATCCCTCCCATTTCTTCTGTCCCCACTTCTCAGGAGGAACCTGGCGATTTGACAGGAGTGCCGGAGGAATATCATGATCTGCGCACGGTCTTCAGTCGGTCCCGAGCCAACTCTCTTCCTCCTCACCGGTCGTATGATTGTAGTATTGATCTCCTTCCGGGGACCACTCCTCCTCGGGGTAGACTATACTCTCTGTCGGCTCCCGAACGTAAGGCTCTCGAGGATTATTTATCTGTGTCTCTTGACGCCGGTACCATAGTGCCTTCTTCCTCTCCGGCCGGGCGGGGTTCTTTTGTTAAGAAAAAGGACGGTACTCTGCGCCCCTGCGTGGATTATCGAGGCTGAATGACATAACGGTTAAGAATCGTTATCCGCTTCCCCTTATGTCATCAGCCTTCGAGATTCTGCAGGGAGCCAGGTGCTTTACTAAGTTGGACCTTCGTAACGCTTACCATCTCGTGCGCATCAGAGAGGGGGACGAGTGGAAAACGGCGTTTAACACTCCGTTAGGGCATTTTGAGTACCGGGTTCTGCCGTTTGGTCTCGCCAATGCGCCAGCTGTTTTCAGGCATTAGTTAATGATGTTCTGAGAGACATGCTGAACATCTTTGTTTTTGTCTATCTTGACGATATCCTGATTTTTTCACCGTCACTCGAGATTCATGTTCAGCACGTTCGACGTGTTCTACAGCGCCTTTTAGAGAATTGTCTCTACGTTAAGGCTGAGAAGTGCTCTTTTCATGTCTCCTCCGTTACTTTTCTCGGTTCCGTTATTTCCGCTGAAGGCATTCAGATGGATTCCGCTAAGGTCCAAGCTGTCAGTGATTGGCCCGTTCAAGGTCACGTGTCGAGTTGCAGCGCTTTTTAGGTTTCGCTAATTTCTATCGGCGTTTCATTCGTAATTTCGGTCAAGTTGCTGCCCCTCTCACAGCTCTTACTTCTGTCAAGACGTGTTTTAAGTGGTCCGGTTCCGCCCAGGGAGCTTTTGATCTTCTAAAAGAACGTTTTACGTCCGCTCCTATCCTCGTTACTCCTGACGTCACTAGACAATTCATTGTCGAGGTTGACGCTTCAGAGGTAGGCGTGGGAGCCATTCTATCCCAGCGCTTCCAGTCTGACGATAAGGTTCATCCTTGCGCTTATTTTTCTCATCGCCTGTCGCCATCTGAGCGCAACTATGATGTGGGTAACCGTGAACTGCTCGCCATCCGCTTAGCCCTAGGCGAATGGCGACAGTGGTTGGAGGGCGACCGTTCCTTTTGTCGTTTGGACAGACCATAAGAACCTTGAGTACATCCGTTCTGCCAAACGACTTAATGCCCGTCAAGCTCGTTGGGCGTTGTTTTTCGCTCGTTTCGAGTTTGTGATTTCTTACCGTCCGGGTAGCAAGAACACCAAGCCTGATGCCTTATCCCGTCTGTTTAGTTCTTCTGTGGCTTCTACTGATCCCGAGGGATTCTTCCTTATGGGCGTGTTGTCGGGTTGACAGTCTGGGGAATTGAAAGACAGGTTAAGCAAGCACTCACGCACACTGCGTCGCCGCGCGCTTGTCCTAGTAACCTCCTTTTCGTTCCTGTTTCCACTCGTCTGGCTGTTCTTCAGTGGGCTCACTCTGCCAAGTTAGCTGGTCATCCCGGTGTTCGAGGCACTCTTGCGTCTATTCGCCAGCGCTTTTTTGGTGGCCGACTCAGGAGCGTGACACGCGCCGTTTCGTGGCTGCTTGTTCGGACTGCGCGCAGACTAAGTCGGGTAACTCTCCTCCTGCCGGTCGTCTCAGACCGCTCCCCATTCCTTCTCGACCATGGTCTCACATCGCCCTAGACTTCATTACCGGTCTGCCTTTGTCTGCGGGGAAGACTGTGATTCTTACGGTTGTCGATAGGTTCTCTAAGGCGGCACATTTCATTCCCCTCGCTAAACTTCCTTCCGCTAAGGAGACGGCACAAATCATTATCGAGAATGTATTCAGAATTCATGGCCTCCCGTTAGACGCCGTTTCAGACAGAGCCCGCAATTCACGTCACAGTTTTGGAGGGAGTTCTGTCGTTTGATTGGTGCGTCCGTCAGTCTCTCTTCCGGGTTTCATTCCCAGTCTAACGGTCAAGCAGAGAGGGCCAATCAGACGATTGGTCGCATACTACGCAGCCTTTCTTTCAGAAACCCTGCGTCTTGGGCAGAACAGCTCCCTGGGCAGAATACGCTCACAACTCGCTTCCTTCGTCTGCTACCGGGTTATCTCCGTTTCAGAGTAGTCTGGGTTACCAGCCTCCTCTGTTCTCATCCCAGCTTGCCGAGTCCAGCGTTCCCTCCGCTCAAGCGTTTGTCCAACGTTGTGAGCGCACCTGGAGGAGGGTGAGGTCTGCACTTTGCCGCTACAGGGCACAGACTGTGAGCCGCCAATAAACGCAGGATTAAGAGTCCAAGGTATTGTTGCGGCCAGAGAGTGTGGCTTTCCACTCGCAACCTTCCTCTTACGACAGCTTCTCGTAAGTTGACTCCGCGGTTCATTGGTCCGTTCCGTGTCTCCCAGGTCGTCAATCCTGTCGCTGTGCGACTGCTTCTTCCGCGACATCTTCGTCGCGTCCATCCTGTCTTCCATGTCTCCTGTGTCAAGCCCTTTCTTCGCACCCCGTTCGTCTTCCCTCCCCCCTCCCGTCCTTGTCGAGAGCGCACCTATTTACAAGGTACGTAAGATCATGGACATGCGTTCTCGGGACGGGGTCACCAATACTTAGTGGATTGGGAGGGTTACGGTCCTGAGGAGAGGAGTTGGGTTCCGTCTCGGGACGTGCTGGACCGTTCGCTTATTGATGATTTCCTCCGTTGCCGCCAGGGTTCCTCCTCGAGTGCGCCAGGAGGCGCTCGGTGAGTGGGGGGTACTGTCATGTTTTGTCATTAATTATCATGTCTTGTCCCTGTGCTTCCCCTTCTATTCGTTTCCCTCTGCTGGTCTTATTAGGTTCTTTCCCTCTTTCTATCCCTCTCTCTCCCCCTCCCTCTCTCACTCTCTCGCTCTCTCTTCTCTCTATCGTTCCGTTCCTGCTCCCAGCTGTTCCTATTCCCCCTAATCAATCATTTAGTCTTCCCACACCTGTTCCCGATCCTTTCCCCTGATTAGAGTCCCTATTTCTTCCTTTGTGTTCCGTTCCTGTCCTGTCGGTTCCTTGTCTAGAATTCACCGTGCTGTGTTTGTGTATCGCCCTGTCGTGTCGTGTTTCCCTCAGATGCTGCGTGGTGAGCAGGTGTCTGAGTCTGCTAGGTTCAAGTGCCTTCCCGAGGCAACCTGCAGTTCTCGATCAAGTCTCCAGTCTGTTCTCGTCTTTACGAGTAGTATTATGCTTTTTGTTTTGTAAAGTTTCTTACTGGATTAAAAACTCTGTTTTCGCCAAGTCGCTTTTGGGTCCTCATTCACCTGCATAACACGGAGGGCCTTCCATTGGCACGTGTTGCTGACGGAACTCAGAGGGTGACGTCAAGAGTGGCGAGGGGATCAATAAACGCTTCACATTCAGGACACACTCAATTCATGTTCCACATTCAAATAATAAAACAAGCATAAAATTCAAATGAACAAATTTCCCCCCCTGTAATTTTACAATAAATAAACCTCAGTAGCAGTTAAACATTTAATTTGGGATGTATTTTTTTGTTAAGTGTCATAACTCGAAATCAGAGACAAACAAAGTGCACGTGGCTCATAGTTAGAAACGCCTTTCATTGTTTCGTATGAAATTGTGCAAACTCCAAAACATGCTGGCTCAGTCAAAACGGCTAAGGGTCCAATTCAAAACTGAAACAGATTCAAGTGTGTCACCACTGCACTGTTCTCACAGACTATCCGCTTGTTTCATTGCCAAGGTACTTTAGTTTGGGTGTAAATTCAGACAGCCATGCTTTCCTGGGGGAAAGCACTAGGGATCGTGACCCACAGTTTAAATGTCAGGGTTCGAGACTCTAACATGATTTGTTAATGATGAGACCACATGTCTAGCTTTACAGGAAAGCAGACATCACCCCCCCCCCCACACACACACACACACACACCCCACCCCTCCTATGGCTGACTTTCTAACTGTCTGAATGCCTCTATTGAGAAAGGGAAAAAGGGAATAGGAAATACGCCTTTTTTCAAATATGTTTTTCAAAGGCTGACTTACAGTAATCTTTGTCTCTCTGGAGACATGGTGCTGCTGCCACCCACACAATGGGGATTGGAATTGTCGGGATGTCTTTTTTTTCCAATGTCTATGAGACAGAGAACATTGTTTCCAAGGTTTGTCATAGTGCAAAAACGCACACACAAACACACTCATCAACACGTAAGAAAGGGAGGCTGGATACAGTCTGCTGTAGAAAAAGGGATCTAATCGTTTGCCTTTAGGCACTATGAACTGTTTTTATACCGCCATCCAGTCGGTGTCTATTGCACAAGTTGCCACCAGCTAAATCTATGACGTTATAATGCCTATCTACTCAGTTCCATCTGACTGCGCAATCCACTGTCCCATCAGCACAGCCAGGCAATTTATAAACTAGGTCTTGTCTCGAGCAACCCTAGATTTGTGTCGGGAATATATCTTGTGGAAGGACGAATTTGAATGAATACATTTTATCCAAATAATGTTTTTAATGAAAATATGTCAATCATTATTTGAATATGTCGATAAACCATTGTATTAAAGTGATAATGCCCTCGAAGCCACTGTTGGATATATTGGCACGGTTTGCCACTGTTTGCTCGACTTCGTCTTAGGCCAAACAACACCCATGCCAATATATCCTCCAAACACCAGCTTCATTTCAGACTGGATTTTCCCTTACGAAAAATGTACCAACCATTACAAAAATGTCCAATCATTATCATTTACATAATAATTAACATTTCCTGTTGCTGCAGGATTCTTTTCTTGCTGTTGCAAACTGGCTCAAATTAAAATCCTACATCTGCACAATCCTAAACAGTTTCCACCCTACAGAGCAACTCACTTGAGTCCGTTGCAACAGATTTCATCCTGAGGGTCGTATGTCTCATCTCCACAACATGATTTGCTTGGATCATCGAGATGAACACGTGACTCACACACCATGTCACGGGATGGCAGATACAAGTGGTCACCTAAGGACCACTGGTGCCCAGCCTCCACCCCACGGTGCAAGGTCTGGTTACAGCACAGCACAGCACCCATCGGTACTCTACAGCATAGGGAGTTTTCCCTCAGCACTGGGAGAGAGACACACAACAGTCAGCAGGGTATCAACACACACACACACAAATAATAGACACACATACAGACACCTTGATGTACTAACAAACCATAGCATGTACATACACAAAATTCACACACAATCAAAAAAGAAAGGCCACATGCTAGAAAGTTCCAAGCGATAGAAGAGAGATCCGAAGCGAGCTCTCGTTGCCCACTGTCCCATACACTATCACACAGAAGAGAATCCGCTCTACTCTAACTTTCTACGGGGTGGGGCTTTCATATCTAACTGTGCAGCCAAAACTGACATAGTACCGCATATAGCCTAAAATAAAGCAAGCACCACTTTAATGAGTCATTGTTACTGGCAAATCATCAAATTGAATACAATTGTATTGGTCACATGCACACGGTTAGCAGATGTTAATGCGAGTGTAGCGAAGTTCTTGTGCTTCTAGTTCCGACAATGCAGAAATATCTAACAAGTAATCCAACAATTCCCCAACAACTACCTAATACACACAAATGAGAATATGTACATATAAGTATTTGAGCGATGGCCGAGCGGCATAGGCAAGGTGCAATAGATGGTATAAAATACAGTATACACATGTGTTGTGAGTAATGTAAGATATGTAAACATTATTAAAGTGGCATTATTTAATGTGGCATTGTTTAAAGTGACTAGTGATCCATTTATTCATTTTAAAAGTGTCCAGTGATTGGGTCTCAGTGTAGGTAGCAGCCTCTCTGAGTTCGTAATTGCTGTTTAGCAGTCTGATGGCCTTGAAGCTGTTATTCAATCTCTCGGTCCCAGCTTGGATGTACCTGTACTGACCTCGCCTTCTGGATGATAATGGTGAGAACAGGCAGTGGCTCGGGTGGCTGTTGTCCTTGATGATCTTTTTTGGCCTTTTTTTGCACTATTGGTTAGAGCCTGTAAGTAAGCATTTCACTGTAATCTGTTGTATTCGGCGCACGTGTAACAAATCAACTTTGATTTGATTTGAGGGACACCACCAATTGACTCAAATTATGTTAATTAATCTTTCAGAAGCTTCTAAAGCCATGACATAATTTTCTGGGATTTTCCAAGTTGTTTAAAGGCACAGTCAACTTAGTGTATGCAAGCTTCTGACCCACTGGAATTGTGATAAATTGAATTATAAATTAAATAATCTGTCTGTAAACAGTGCATTGGAGATGTTGTACCCACTGTGATCCGACATGGTCTGATTTGCCGAAGGGAGGGCTTTGTATGCATCGCGGAAGTTAGAGTAGCAGTGGTCGAGAGTATTAGCCCTGCGTGTCGTGGTAGGATATTCGTGATCGTACCTCGTCTAATTTATTGTCCAATGATTGCACGTTGGCAAGTATTACTGACGGTAATGGCAGCTTCCCCACTCGCCTTCTGCAGGTCCTCAAAAGGCATCCCGCTCTGTGTTCCCCGTACCTGTGTTTCTTCCTCTTGTAAATAACGGAGATGTTGGCCCTGTCGGGTGTTTGGAGAATGTCCAGTGCGTCTTGCTTGTTGAAGAAAAAATATTTGTCTAATCCAAGATGAGTGATCGCTGTCCTGATATCCAGAAGCTTTTTTTGCCACAAGATACGGTTGCAGAAGCATTATGTACAAAATAAGTTACGAAAAACGTGAAAACCCCCCACATAATAGCACAATTGGTTGGGCGCCCGTAAACTGCTGCCATTTCCTCCACCGCCATTTGTGATGTATTACACCTGTGGATGTATTTCAAAATCAAAAGAAATGAGCCAAGACCTCAGAAAAAGTCTGGTTCATCCGTGGGAGCAATTTCCATACGTCTGAAGGTACCACGTTCATCTGTACAAACAATAGCACGCAAGTATAAACACCATGAGAACACGCAGCCGTCACACCACTCAGGAAGGAGACGCGTTCTGTCTCCTGGAGATGAATGTACTTTGGTGCGAAGTGTGAAAATCAATCCCAGAACAACAGCAAAGGACCTTGTGAAGATGCTGGAGGAAGCAGATACAAATGTATCTATATCCACAGTAAAACAAGTCCTATATTGACATAACCTGAAAGGCCGCTCAGCAAGGAGGAAGTCACTGCTCCAAAACTGCCATAAAAAAGGTTTGCAACTGCACATGGAGCGTATATCGTCATTTTGGGAGAAATGTCTTCTGGTCTGATGAAACAAAAATATAACTGTTTGGCCATAATGACCATTGTTATGTTTGGAGGGAAAAGGGGGAGGCTTGCAAGCCGAAAAACACCATCCCAACCGTGAAGCACGGTGGAGGCAGAATCATGTTGTGGGGATGCTTTGCTGCAGGAGGGGCTGGTGCAATTCACAAAATAGATGGCATCACGAGGAAGAAAAATATGTGGATATATTGAAGCAACATCTCAAGACATCAGTCAGGAAGTTAAAGCTTGGTCGCAAATGGGTCTTCCAAATGGACAATGACCCCAAGAATACTTCCAAAGTTGTGGCAAAATGGCTTAAGTACAACAAAGTCAAGGTACTGGAGTGGCCATCACAAAGCCCTGACCTCAATCCTATAGACAATTTGTGGGCAGAAATGAAAAAGTGTGTGCGAGCAAGGAGGCCTACAAACCTGACTCAGTTACACCAGCTCTGTCAGGAGGAATGGGTCAACATTCACCCCACGTATTGTGAGAAGCTTGTGGAAGGCTACCCAAAATGTTTGCCCCAAGTTAAACAATTTAAAGGCAATGCTACCAAATACTAATTGAGTGTAGGTAAAAATCTGACCCACTGGGAATGTGATGAAAGAAATAAAAGCTGAAATAAATAATTCTCTCTACTATGATTCTGACATTTCACATTCTTAAAATAAAGTGGTGATCCTAACTGACCTAAGACAGGGACTTTCTACTAGGATTAAATGTCAGGAATTGTAAATGTACTTGGCTAAGGTGTACAGTGGGACAAAAAAAGTATTTAATCAGCCACCAACTTTGCATGTTCTCCCACTTAAAAAGATGAGCGAGGCCTGCCTACACTTCAACTATGACAGACAAAATCAGAAGAAAAAAATCCAGAAAATCACATTGTAGGATTTGTAATGAATTTATTTGCAAATTATGGTGGAAAATAATTATTTGGTCACCTACAAACAAGCAAGATTTCTGGCTCTCACAGACCTGTAACTTCTTCTTTAAGAGGCTCCTCTGTCCTCCACTCGTTGCCTGTATGAATGGGACCTGTTTGAACTTGTTATCAGTATGAAAGACACCTGTCCACAACCTCAAACAGTCACACTCCAAACTCCACTATGGCAAAGACCAAAGAGCTGTCAAAGGACACCAGAAACAAAATTGTAGACCTGCACCAGGCTGGGAAGACTGAATCTGCAATAGGTAAGCAGCTTGGTTTGAAGAAATCAACTGTGGGAGCAATTATTAGGAAATGGAAGACATACAAGACCACTGATAATCTCCCTCGATCTGGGGCTCCACGAAAGATCTCACCCTGTGGGGTCAAAATGATCACAAGAACGGTGAGCAAAAATCCCATAACCACATGGGGGGACCTAGCAAATGACCTGCAGAGAGCTGGGATCAAAGTAACAAAGCCTACCATACCTTAAGGGAACATGTTGACGCTTGCCATATGGTTAGTGAGAAAGTCCATATTGAAAATGTACGGTCCCTTACTAGACTTCTGAAAACATTTGTAAAATTTGCGGACGTCATCGGGCCGTGCATCAGTAACACACTATGCCGCCTGGGACTCTACACAAGGTCTTCACAAGGTTTTCACACATTGTTGCTGGTATTTTGGCACATTCCTCCATGCAGATATCCTCTAGAGCAGTGATGTTTTGGGGCTGTTGCTGGGCAACACGGACTTTCAACTCTCTCCAAAGATTTTCTATGGGATAGAGATCTGGAGACTGGCTAGGCCACTCCAGGACCTTGAAATGCTTCTTACGAAGCCACTCCTTCGTTGCCCGGGCGGTGTGTTTGGGATCATTGTCATGCTGAAAGACCCAGCCACGTTTCATCTTCAATGCCCTTGCTGATGGAAGGAGGTTTTTACTCAAAATCTCACGATACATGGCCCCATTCAATCATTCCTTTACACGGATCAGTCGTCCTGGTCCCTTTGCAGAAAAACAGTCCCAAAGCATGATGTTTCCACCCCCATGCTTCACAGTAGGTATGGTGTTCTTTGTATGCAACTCAGCATTCTTTGTCCTCCAAACACAACGAGTTGAGTTTTTACCAAAAAGTTATATTTTGGTTTCATCTGACCATATGACATTCTCCCAATCTTCTTCTGAATCATCCAATGCTCTCTAGCAAACTTCAGACGGGCCTGGACATGTACTGGCTTAAGCAGGGGGACATGTCTGGCACTGCAGGATTTGAGTCCCTGGCGGCGTAGTGTGTTACTGATGGTAGGCTTTGTTACTTTGGTCCCAGCTCTCTGCAGGTCATTCACTAGGTCCCCCTGTGTGGTTCTGGGATTTTTGCTCACTGTTCTTGTGATAATTTTGACCCCCACGGGGTGAGATCTTGTGTGGAGCCTCAGATCGAGGGAGATTATCAGTGGTCTTGTATGTCTTCCATTTCCTAATAATTGCTCCCACAGTTGATTTCTTCATACCAAGCTGCTTACCTATTGCAGATTCAGTCTTCCCAGCCTGGTACAGGTCTACAATTTTGTTTCTGGTGTCCTTTGACAGATCTTTGGTCTTGGCCATAGTGGAGTTTGGAGTGTGACTGTTTGAGGTTGTGGACAGGTGTCTTTTATACTGATAACAAGTTCAAACAGGTGCCATTAATACAGGTAACAAGTGGAGGACAGAGGAGCCTCTTAAAGAAGAAGTTACAGGTCTGTGAAATCTTGCTTGTTTGTAGGTGACCAAACACTTATTTTCCACCATTATTTGCAAATAAATTAATAAAAAATCCTGCAATGTGATTTTCTGGATTTTTTTTCTCATTTTGTCTGTCATAGTTGAAGTGTACCTATGATGAAAATTACAGGCCTCTCTCATCTTTTTAAGTGGAAGAACTTGCAAAATTGGTGGCTGACTAAATACTTTTTTGCCACATTGTAATAATCTATTCAACCTTATGTACCCTGTACTCTATATATATCTGTTTATTATACCTGTTGATACAGGGCTCATATGTGAAACTATTCTAACTGAACATTTTATTTCACAGTAACACTGACTCCGAATGGGAGCCCCCAGTGCCAAGGTGTCCATCCCCCACTGAAGCTGGCTCATCCAACCGGACACCTGTTGTCTCAGTGCTACTGGGGCATGGACCGCAAAAAATGGCCCCATTCCAACTGCAATAAAGGACAACAACAAGAGCATGGGAGGTGTGGACCTGTCAGATGCGCTGATAGGCTATTACAATGTTCTCCATAAGACGATGAAATGGTACAAGACCTTATTCTATCATTTCCTTAACATTGCTGTGGTGAATGCATTTATCCTACACAAGGAAATTGCTAAGAGCTGTGGAAAGCCCCCCATCTCACAGCTAGCCTTCAGAGAGCTGCTCATCAAGCACCACTGCACCACGTTCTGGCCCCTCTACCTCTGTCCCTTCTGCTCTTGCCACAAGTGGTGTTCATTTGCCCAAATGTATTTCTGCAGGCATGGATGTGCCTCAGGGCCAAAAGGGCACAGCATGGAGGCGACGCTGTGTTCTTTGCAAAATAAAGTCCCCCATCACCTGCACCACATGCTTGGTGACCCTCTGCTTTACAGCAGAAAGAGACTGCTATGGCACCTGGCATCAGCAGCACAATACTGTGTAGAGGACTAAGGGTCTTCCAAATATTGAAAGTGTTGTTTTGTAAAAAAAAATATTTTTTTTTCATGTTTTTTCTCAATTTCTGGACCATTTTGGTATTTTGTATATAGTTATTCCATTCATGTATAACTTCACCAATTTGGCCACTTCGGGTACATTTGGGCTACTTGTGTGGGACACCTGGGTGACTTCATGATAAATGTCATGTAGCATACTCATTTTGGAAGTTTTCATTCTGGAACTTTGCACAAGTACTGTTGCCCTCTTATGTTTTTCACTGAAATTGTCCCCATCATCCTATCTAAATGTTTGTTTTGTCTTGTTCATTTTAAAGATGATGATACAACAATAAAAATGAAAAAGATATGGTTGTATTATCTAAACCAGATCTATTGTGTTTTATTCTCCTACATTCAATTCACATTTACACAAACTTCAGCGTGTTTTCGTTAAAATGAAACCAAGACTATGCAAATCCTTGGTTCTGGGCCTGAGCTACGGGCAGTTAGATTTGGGTATGCCTTCAGGCGGAAATTGAAAAAAGTAGGGGGGGTAGCTGTAAGAGGTTTTAAGGCTCGCTTATGGATTATCTGGCCCTTTTTCAGACATTTCTCAGGATTTCCCATTTATTACAGTGGAGACTTACAGTGAAGTGGCTAACAAGTTTGCGCATTAGTCGTCTCTGGCTGTTATTGGGTAATGGTCTCTGACCTCTCTTTGTAGTTTTCTTCTGGATCTCTGCCTTCCGTGCTGACAATTCCCTTGGCCATCATTTCAAGAATTTTCAGTCTTTTCACTGCAGGGTATTGACTTCCTATGGACACTGTTTGAAGGCATAGGCTTCATAGGCTATATATATGCTAATTACTCTTGCTGTAACCTCTCCAACCCCTGACCTCTCTTTCTCCTTCCTTCTGTACTCTTCCAGCAGTTCTGGGTTGGTGTAAACTTTTTCTCTGAATTTCGTCAGCCTTCGCTGAATATTTCTTTATGTCAATTGCTGGCTGTCTGCAATTAAACAGGACAGAAAGCAAAATAGTAAATAATATTTAAAATGAATAGTTCTTTATACATATTTAAAAAATATAGTCTGTATTATTACATTCTCATTACCGCAACAGAAGTTCTCTCTACCACTACTGGCCTTAAATTGCAGCGGTAAGTGAGAATGGTGTTGCGGAGGATGAGGAACCTTAGCATGTTTTGCTAACAATAGAGAAGGCATGATGACTAAGCACATTTTTACTCAATGTACATAATTAGACATTAATGAACTATATTTTCATAGAAAATGTTAAACGTAAAAATGTTCTAAATATGGAAAACTACCTGTATCGGTAATGATAATCAATGCTGTCGTGTACGCAGTCTGACAGGAGAATGTTTAACTTTTAAATGGTAGCAATCTTGAAGGCACTGGCAGATGTATTGCGTCATTCAAATACAAACATTATTTAACTTTTTATGGCTACAGGGGCAGTATTGAGTAGCTTGGATGAAAGGTGCCCATATCAAACGGTCTGCTCCTCAGTCATAGTTGCTAATATTTGCATATTATTATTAGTATTGGATAGGAAACACTCTGAAGTTTCTAAAACTGTTTGAATTATGTCTGTGAGTATAACAGAATTCATATAGCAGGCAAAAACCTGAAAAATTCAACTTCCTGTTTTTTTCTGGAGGTGGCAGATTTTCAACCAAGGTCTCATTGAAATTACAACGAGATATGGATGAGTTTTCACTTCCTACGCCTTCCACTAGATGTCAGCAGTCAATAGAACTCCAATAGAACTCAATGACTCTAATTTGAAGGGGGGTCGATTGACACAGGAAATAGTCACCACAGCCATGAGTGGACCATGCTTTCACCAGGTGCTTTCACAGGGGAAGGACTCGCGTTCCACCGCTCATCTGAAGTAATTCTAATTCTCCGGTTGGAACGTTATTCAAGATATTTGTAAACAATATTCTAAAGATTGATTCAGTACATCATTTGACATGTTTCTACTGACTGTTACGGAACTTTTGGACATTTCGTCACGTTATAGTGGACGCGCTTTGTGACTTTGGAATTGTTTAACAAAAGCGCTAACCAAAGTAGCTAATTGGACATAAAGAACGGACATTTTCGAACAAATCAAGCATTTATTGTGGACCTGGGATTTTTAGGACTGCATTTTGATGAAGTTCATCAAAGGTAAGGAAACATTTATCATGTATTTTCTGGTTTCTGTTGACTCCAACATGGAGGATAATTTGGCTACTGTTCTGAGTGCCGTTTCAGATTATTGCATGCTTTTTCCGTTTTTTTTGAAATCTGACACAGCGGTTGTCAGATTATATATTATATATCTATAATTCCATGTGTATATTCCATGTATGTGTATCCATGTGTATTATCATCTACATTTATGATGAGTATTTCTGTTTAAATGATGTGGCTATGCAAAATCACTTGATGTCTTTGGAACTAGTGAAACTAAATAGCCAATGTAAACTCAGATTTTTTAAATATAAATATGAACTTTATCAAACAAAACATGCATGTATTGTGTAACATGAAGTCCTATCTGATGAAGATAATTTAAGGTTAGTGATTCATTTTATCTTTATTTATGCTTTTTGTGAATGCTATATTTTGCTGGAAAATGGCTGTGCTTATTGTGGTTTGTCGTGCTTTCGCTGAAAAGCCTATTTGAAATCGAACACTTTGGTGGGATTAACAACGAGAATATCTTTAAAATAATATAAGACACATGTATGTTTTAGGAATTATAATTATGAGATTTCTGTGGTTTGAATTTGGCGCCCTCTATTTTCACTGGTCGTTGTCATATCGATCCCGATATCGGGATTGCAGCCATAACAGGTTAATATTCTCTGCGTGTGTGAACAGTCCTTCAAAAATGTTGCAGAGGATGAGAACATCAGTCATGGACACTTAATTTGTCCACTATTTTTTCATTATTATTATACATGAATATTGAGTTAATAATTTTTCTAGTAGAAATGTTTTACTCTGTTTAAATTACAACGTAACATACATTCAGCTACACATTGCGGTAATGAGAATTTCAGCAGAAAATGCAATAAAATACAAAAATGATGAATTCCTATGTTGAAATTACTATTTGTGCAAGGTAGAGAACACTATGTTCTTTATTATGATATTTTGTTATATTACTAAATTACATGTTTTATATTTAAAATCAATTATTGCCATGGTATTTTAATGGTTTCTGGAGAATGACCCATTTATACCCAATAATGACAAAGCAAAAACAGGTTCATCTTGACGATCCAGGAAAAATGCTGTGGAGAGGAGACATTGTGGCAATACAGAGGCGGATGCAAGATGCAAGCAACGATGGTTTAATGAATACAATTTACATAAGCAACAGGACAGACAGACTGTACTCAGACTGAATCCGACCCAGGGACTAGGGCGCTTCTTCCGGATGATAGTGTGCTGAGAAATCCACGGGAGTGTGTCCGGATGGGAAGGAAGGAGCACAGCAGATAATCCACACAAGGGCGGCGAGAGATGAGCACTGACACACGACACAATCTCAGGGAAGTAACAACACAACCTCAGGGAAGTAACAACACAACCTCAGGGAAGTAACAACGATCTGACAACAAGAAACACTGGTTACAGAACATATAAAGGGAAGATAAGTGGTTCCAGCTGGCGCAGACAATCAGGCCGAGACTGGGAACCACGCCCACACAAACATGGGAGAGAGAGAGAGAGAGAGAGAGAGAGAGAGAGAGAGAGAGAGAGAGAGAGAGAGAGAGAGAGAGAGAGAGAGAGAGAGAGAGAGAGAGAGAAGAGAGAGGAGGCAGTGGATTCATGAACCGTGACAGACATATGACCCTCAGGATTAAATCTGCTGCAAAGGTCACAAGTGAGTTGTTCTGTAGGATGGAAACTGTAAAGGTTGGTACAGATGGAGGATCTTAATGTCAGCCAGTTTACTACAGCAGGAAAATAATTCTGCAGCAACAGGAAATGGTTATTATTATTTGGATTATAATGAATAGACATTTTTTGCAATTATTGTTGAATTGTTCTTAAGGGCAAATCCAGTCTGAAATTTCAAAGTGGAAACTACAAACTTTAGAAGCCTTTTTAAATAATATGCCAAATCTCAAATACACAACAAGTTTTACATTGCCTGCATTGCAATTAATCCACAGATAAAACGGTAAACCAAATTAATTCCTTGTCATCTCTCCTCCTTCCTCAGGCTTCTTTTTTACTTATTTGGACTTTATATGGAGGTTGGCAACTAACTTTACAGTGCATTACTACAACCGACTGTAGTGTGGACGTCAGTTCATCTTTCAATCGCTCACGTGGGTATATGCTCTTAAAAACCAATGAGGAGATGGGAAGGCCGGACTTTCAGCGCGTTGAACATCACAAATAGAACCTATTTCTATTTTAGCGCCATGCCACGCAGACGCTCGCGTCCCAGTGTGGGTGCAATGACTGGATAACATTTGTACATTTATTTTGCAGGATGTTAGGTGTCAGCATGTTAGTGTTTGTTGTATTTCAAGTGTACTGTGACTCTGCGGATATCGTTTCTCAGTAAAGTATTATGTTTATCCACTGATCGCTCATCTGGTCTCTTCTCTGCACCTGGGTCCAACAATACCACGTCACAAAAAGAGTGGGAATTATGAGCCACGTGTATTTCGCTTGTGTCTGATTTCTAGGCATGACACATGTAGCAAAATAAATACATCCCAAAATAAATGTTTAACCGTTACTGAGGGTGATATATTTGAAGTCAGAAGTTTACATACACCTTAGCCAAAAATATTTAAACTCAGTGTTCACAATTTCTGACATTTAATCCTATTAATAATTCCCTCTTAGGATCAGTTAGGATCACCACTTTATTTTAAGAATGTGAAATGTCCGAATAATGGTAGAGAGTGATTTATTTCAGCTTTTATTTCTTTGGTCACATTCCCAGTGGGTCAGACGTTTACATAGACTCAATTAGTACCTGGTAGCATTGCCTTTAAATTGTTTAACTTGGGTCAAACGTTACAGGTAGCCTTCCACAAGCTTCCCACAATACGTTGGGTGAATTTTGGCCCATTCCTCCTGACAGAGCTGGTGTAACTGAATCAGGTTTGTAGGCCTCCTTACTCACATACTCCGCATTTTCAGTTCTGCCCACAAATTGTCTATAGGTTTGAGGTCAGGGCTTTGTGATGGCCACTCCAATACCTTGACTGTGTTGTCCTTAAGCCATTTTGCCACAACTTTTGAAGTATGCTTGGGGTCATTGTCCTTTTGGAAGACCCATTTGCGACCAAGCTTTAACTTCCTGACTGATGTCTTAAGATGTTGCTTCAAAATGTCCACATATTTTTCTTCCTCATGATGCCATCTATTTTGTGAAGTGCACCAGTCCCTCCTGCAGAAAAGCACCCCCACAACATGATGCTGCCACCCCTGTGCTTCACTGTTGGGATGATGTTCTTCAGCTCCCCCTTTTTCCTCCAAACATAACGATGGTCATTATGACCAAATAGTTATATTTGTGTTTTATCAGACCAGATGACATTTATCCAAGAAGTACAATCTTTGTCCCCATATGCAGTTGCAAACTGTAGTCTGGCTTTTTTATGGCGGTTTCGGAGCAGTGGCTTCTTCCTTGCCGATCGCCCTTTCAGGTTATGTTGATATAGGACTTGTTTTGCTGTGGATATAGATACTTTTGTACCTGTTCCCTCCAGCATCTTCACAAGGTCCTTTGCTGTTGTTCTGGGATTGATTTGCACTTTTCACACCAAAGTACGTTCATCTCTAGGAGACAGAATGCGTCTCCTTCCTGAGCGGTTTGACAGCTGCATGTCCCATGGTGTTTATACTTGCATACTATTGTTTGTACAGATGAACGTGGTACCTTCAGGCATCTGGAAATTGCTCCCAAGGATGAACCAGACTTGTGGAGGTCTCCAATTTATTTCTGAGGTCTTGGCTGATTTATTTTGACTTTCCCATGATGTAAAGCGAAGAGGCACTGAGTTTGAAGGTAGGCCTTGAAATATATCCACAGGTACACCTCCAATTGACTCTAATTATATCAATTAGCCCATCAGAAGCTTCTAAAGCCATGACATCATTTTCTGGAACTTTCCAA
The DNA here is from genome assembly GCF_021184085.1 of Oncorhynchus gorbuscha. NCBI lineage: Eukaryota > Metazoa > Chordata > Actinopteri > Salmoniformes > Salmonidae > Oncorhynchus > Oncorhynchus gorbuscha. The sequence goes on along the minus strand of NC_060191.1, from coordinate 34,909,352 downwards.
GCTGTTTAAAGGTCAAGTCAACTTAGTGTATATAAACTTCTGACCCACTGGAATTGTGATACAGTGAATTATAAGTGAAATAATCTGTCTGTAAAAAAATAGGGGAAAATTACTTGTGTCATGCACAAAGTAGATGTCTTAATCGACTTGATAAAACTTAATTTGTGGAGTGGTTGAAAAACTAGTTTTAATGACTCTAACCTAAGTGAATGTAAACTTTTGACTTCAATTGTATATTGTATAACAATGGGGAAATTTGTTCATTTGAATTTCAAGGTCATTTTATATGATAAATCTGGAACATGAATTGCATCATCCAATTCATGAGTGGGTCCTGAACTGAAGCGTTTATTGATCCCCTCACCACTCTTGACGTCACCCTCTGAGTTCCGTCAGCAACACGTGCCAATGGAAGGCCCTCCGAGCGGGTTAGTAGGAACGTGGGGCTTGTTTGGGATTCACTGAATGATGTACAGAGGCTTCAAGACTGATCTAAAGTAGAAGTAAAGTAGAAGTTTGAATACACTGTCCTAACCAAAAAAGTAAATCTAAAAATAGATTTTTCTGATTGGTTTCTCTTAATTGCCTAAATGGAAGGCCTCCCCTCTTGAGGATGGCAGTGTCTGCTGGTTTTGGTGATCTCTCTTCAATGCTCAAGTAGTGAATGGACTAAAACTCTCCAGATTCCATTTCCTTGAGTGCTATCCATCGAAATATAATTAGTAAAATCCAACCAATTATAAATAATCATCAGTACATGGTCCTGAGTTTGCCCAACATGACACCACAAAAGGCATCAAATTCTGAGAGCTGAAATGGGCTCTTTTGGTACTGGGAGGTCTAAAAATATTATCTGAAGGGAAGGTCTACAACCCCAACAGTGGCCAGATTAAGTGCTGTGCAGGGACTCTGTACAACCTGCAGATTCAAGAAAGGCTCTCAGGGGCTGTAGGAGTGTCCTGATGGAGGCCGGCTCCACCCAGAACTGCTGCTCTGCCCCAGGGCTAGACCTGCTCTACCCTACCCAGCCAGGGTTCACCTGCTGTGGGCACCGCTACCCAACGCCTCCCTGTGCTCTTGCTGCGCAATGGTCCTGCACCCATGGTCTGAACCACACACCACCAGCAAGAACATGATTCCAGGTCAGTGGGAACAGGATACAATCTCAGTTGGAACAGCATGCAATCCGCAATCCATTTTTCATCGATCCATGATTTATGTCACTGTTTGAGTTGCATCTCTTTATCTAAACTAAGAGCATTGTATTTGGTACAAATAATTCCATAAGTTCTAGTCCTCAGCTGAATCTGATAATGAATGGTGTGGCTGTTAAACAAGTTGAGGAGAGTAAATTACTTGGTGTTACCTTAGAATGTAAACTGTCATGGTCAAAACATATAGATTCAATGGATTTAAAGATAAGGAGAGGTCTATCGGTAAGAAAGAGATGCTCTGCTTTTTTTACACCACTCCTGTATGCTTTAGTTTTGTCTTATCATGATTGTCCAGTCGTGTGGTTGAGTGCTGCAAGGAAAGGCCTAGTTAAGCTGCAGCTGGCCCAGAACAGAGCGGCATGTCTTGCTCTTCAATGTAATCAGAGGGCTGATAGAAATACTATGCATGTCAGTCTCTCTTGGCTCAGAGTTGAGGAGAGACTGACTGCATCACTTCTTCGTTTCATAAGAAACACGAATGTGTTGAAAATCCCAAATGGTTTGCATAGTCAATTTACACACAGCTCTGACACATACACTTACACACCAGACAAGGCATCAAGGGTCTTTTCACAGTCCCCAAATCCAGAACAAATTCAAGAAAGCGTACAGTAATTATATAGAGCCATTATTGCATGGAACTCCCTTCCATCTCATATTGCTCAAATAAACAGCAAACCTGTTTTTTAAAAACATATAAAGCAACACCTCACGGCACCACGCCTCTCCCCGTTTTGACCTAGATAGTTTGTGTATGTATTGATATGTTGGCTACGTGAGCCTTTTTTTAAAATTGATGTAGTTCTGTCCTTGAGTTGATCCTAATAAAATACCAAATGATCTCTGAATGGTCACCGAAAGACCAACCTACAGGCCCGACGAGTGATATGAAGATTCTATATGTAGTTCATAAAAGATACAGTTGGTGTGTTTTGATTGGTACTTGCCTGGATTCTGTCTCTGTCTTAGGCCATTTGATTAGACTTTACTATCCTCAGGACCTAGGATTCTACCACTGGGGGGCCTGAAGACGGAAGTCCTGTGTGACACCAGAGGTAAAGCCTCCAGTTTGAAGCACAGGATGAAAGGAATCATGAAAATACAGTGGGAAGCACTTTGACTCCCTTTGGGAAGCACTTTGACTCATTGATGTACAGTAGCTTCACAACACTGATCTAAAGTGTGTCCAGTTCTGCTAGGGACAGTGGAGAGTGTGTCTGTGAAGAGGAATGAGCAGTCCATCGTGATGGGGAACGTCATGTTCATGCAGGCCTTGTGTGGCCCTGTCAACGCCCTGCCTGCCCCTCACTACGTCACATTACCTGACCACTGCAGCTACCCTGAACTGGTGCCGGGCAACAATTACATCTGGGTGAAAACAAGACATTTCTCTGACACCATAAACTTAATCTCTGATCTCTGTGACTATTCATCCCCTCTCCATTCCATCCTCTCCAAGTGCTCAAAATTATACTTTTCACCATGTTTTGAGGCTATACATGTTGAGGCTATACAAACTATGGCTTAAAAAACAGCTTATATTTTTGTGTTCTGATGGGGTAGGACAGTTTAAACTAAGTTCATGAGGCATACGCTATATTCTTCAAGAGTCGATTTGTATATCATTCAAATTCAAATTCTGAAAAATGTATGTAGCCGTCACAGATTCATTTAAGCTATCAGTATATCTTTAATCAATTTTGATTTGCTCACATTTTTATTATGTTTGTTTGGGTAGTGTTTTCTGTTATATTATAATAATGTAATATATAATAATATAATAATATAATAATGAATTTAATGTTAATTCAATTTTGTTGTCTTAATAATGACTATTCCATACAGGAGCTATTTCTTCACTGAAAGTCATCTCTGTGATCAATGTGACACTAACATTGTAGGCGTAAACCTGCCTGTGAAGTGATTTCACCACGTTGTGAAACGGCAGGAAATAAAGTCATTTTTTAAAAGAAAACATTTGTATGTAGGTGTGTGACTTCATCATGCATCAATAAATGTGACTTTGATGGGGGTTCCCTTTATGCTATCCTGCATACGTACCATTTTATGACACTTGAAATCAGAGGAGGCAGTGTGTAAATAATGTGTATAAGATTAAAGGAGAACAAGTTGGATAAGATGTTCGTTAAATGCTCGCCCGCTCCCACAAGATGTCTCTAGGACATGTTCAGAAATGAAGAAATGCAATAATCGCGGGGAGTTTTGGCTAGGTGAAAAAAGTATTGTGAAACTCTAGGTAGAAATGAGAGGGAGTGCTTACTATGGAGTTGATAAAAGTCACTCACTATGTATCTGAGGTACTGTAACCTCATAGAAGAGACATTGCTAGAACAAACACATGGTGTATCCATGAGCCATACTTTTCCTCAAGGTACACCTTCACGCACAGAGGTCAAAAAGTTTTTTTGTTTTTTAAATCTGAAATCAGTTTGCTTGTCAGAGAAGACAGAGGGGCATTTGTCAACAGATGCTTTATCTGTCATTGGTCATTTAAAAAATAATAATAATAAGAGCTATCCTAATAAATGCAACCATTGGACAATGGATGAAGATACTCCAAACTAAATCTATCAGATATTGACTGAGATATAGCACATAAAACATTGTACTAGCACAAACAAATAATTAATGGAGTTCAGACATTTTGGTGGGAATTGTATACATTACGAACACATTATTATCTTATAATTATAGTCTTGCTGAAAATAATAGGAGGAACTGGCGTGATGGTGTCTCAAGAGGGTTTGGTCAAAAAAGTATACTTCCCCCCTCTGTTCTGTAAGGTAATCACTGATCTGTAGGGGATTGAAGAAACCACAATGAAATGATATCAAAAATAATTGGTTGACACTGGCGCCCAAACATTCCTTGAAACTGTCGGAATGCTGAAGTGGTCCAAAAATCGTGCATGGGAAAACAGAATGGGAAAACAGAATGGGAAAACAGAATGGGAAAACAGAATGGGAAAACAGAATGAGAAAACAGAATGGGAAAACAGAATGGGAAAACAGAATGGGAAAACAGAATGGGAAAACAGAATGGGAAAACAGAATGAGAAAACAGAATGGGAAAACAGAATGGGAAAACAGAATGGGAAAACAGAATGGGAAAACAGAATGGGAAAACAGAATGAGAAAACAGAATGGGAAAACAGAATGGGAAAACAGAATGGGAAAACAGAATGAGAAAACAGAATGGGAAAACAGAATGGGAAAACAGAATGGGAAAACAGAATGGGAAAACAGAATGAGAAAACAGAATGGGAAAACAGAATGGGAAAACAGAATGGGAAAACAGAATGGGAAAACAGAATGGGAAAACAGAATGGGAAAACAGAATGGGAAAACAGAATGAGAAAACAGAATGGGAAAACAGAATGGGAAAACAGAATGGGAAACCAGAATGAGAAAACAGAATGAGAAAACAGAATGAGAAAACAGAATGGGAAAACAGAATGGGAAAACCGAATGAGAAAACCGAATGAGAAAACCGAATGAGAAAACCGAATGGGAAAACCGAATGGGAAAACAGAATGGGAAAACAGAATGGGAAAACAGAATGGGAAAACAGAATGGGAAAACCGAATGAGAAAACCGAATGAGAAAACCGAATGAGAAAACCGAATGGGAAAACAGAATGGGAAAACAGAATGGGAAAACAGAATGGGAAAACAGAATGGGAAAACAGAATGAGAAAACAGAATGGGAACATTGTTAATGTTGTAAATGACTATTGTAGCCACTTGCTTGTGGGTTCATGAGGCAATTTGTCTCCAGAAGACAGAGCACATGGATAAGACCATGTGGATTTTATTTTGGTGGACTAGATATTCTACTAATACTTTTTCCAACTGTTGTTCTGACTTTTTTGTGTGCAAATAAATGTAAAGACAGAAAAGACTAAATACTACAGCAAATTTCTTATTTGACATTTCCTCCTCGTTTCCTCTCCATAACTGGTCCAGGGTCTATTATGTCGATGACAAAGATACAAATCAGGCGCGGAACTCACGGAGTCGACAAAATGTGTTTCAAAAATCGCCAAAGACAAAAATAATGTCAACTAAAACATTTTTTAAAGACATTTATAATACAATATTATAGGCAATGGGAATGTTGATCACAGATCACAGCAGTGATTGACTGAGGGTATGATGCAGGTGTAATGTGGTACGTGTTGGTGGCAGGGAAGTCAGGCACAGGAGAATGAACTTGGTAAAAAACGGAGCTGTTTTAATAAACATCAAAACCCCCGAAAACCAGAATATACAAAATAACAAATAGAGGGTTCAAAACCCGTCTCACAACAGAATAACAATAAACACCTACATACAACAAACAATCTCAGACAAGGACATGAGGGGAAACAGAGGGTTAAATACACAACATGTAATTGATGGGAATGGAACCAGGTGTGTAGGAAGACTAAACAAAACCAATGGGAAATGAAAAATGGATCAATGATGGCTAGAAGGTCGGTGACTTCGACCACCGAATACTCCCCGAACAAGGAGAGGGACCGCCTTCGGCGAATGTCGTGACAGCATGAGTTGAGGTGTTCAGAGGCTTGACCAGTGCGCAGGACAGGATTTGACTGGGAAGACAAAAAACAATCACACAACACACTACACAGTTAGACAAAAGATCTAAGAACGAGTTAGTCTAAGCAACGAGTAAAATCATTGTATAATAATGTGATTGTGTTTGTGATTGACTCTACATACAGTAATGAGAGAACATTGATAGGGGGACTCAGAGTACTTGGAGAGGAAACATTAAATGTAACAGTGGATGAGCGGACACATGAGACGTGGCTTCAGTTCATGTCAGGAGAAAGTTGACAATGGTAGTGGAGTGGAGTGGTCATCACCTCTTACTCAGGGAACAAGAGGGGACTTCGCTGTAAATACAAATAGCAGATACATTCCATTGCAGCTGCACCATCGTAGGTTTGAGTTTCTCTATGACGAGTTTCTCTATGAACTTAAACTCAGACATCTCAAAATTCATCAAGTCAAACAGACTATCAAAGTATCCCAAGAAGCATTCCTGACTAAAGCCCTGATCATCCACATACCTGACAACTGCAAACAGACTGGTGACATCATAGGTCCCAGAGCAGTGGGGCAATTTTTACCCTCTGGGGCCTGGAATTTTTCCCTTATGTTAATCTAACTAGGAAAAGTCTGGACCCTATAAAGTATGACAGTGATTAATCAGTTGTTAAAAGGTTTTATATGGGCTGGGATGAGACAAGTTTTCCTAGTCAGGTCATATGGTTTAAAAAACTCCTGGGTTTGGGGGGATGAAAACCCGTCAAACTGCAGCTACCTTATATTTGTTCATATGAATTATATTTAGACTAGATAAAGAGGGGGATTTCTTCTACCCAGACAACTGACAGGCAATAGAACTCACAGGTCTGAGCTTGCTTTATGCATGTTTGCATGATGCAGGCCTATGCAACTGTAGGCCTTACATAACATTTACTAACATCTGTCATCAGTATTATGTTGACTGCTTAATTCCAGTGAATCATTTTGGATTAGAAACATATAGGCAGCCTAGCCAGCCCAATTTGGAATATTAACTACATTTGATCACATTCACATTTTCTCCGGGCAAACAATTGGACTATTAATAAATACATAACGTTACCAATTAGTTACCCTGACCAGATGGACAGGGCGCATAGGCTTTATGCAGCTGGTCTAATTAGTAGCCTACAGTTGATCAGACTGAAAAATAGTCTCGTTTTTATCCCATACAGCAAGTCAGATCTCTAATGCTTCAGTGTAGCCTAGGCTGCTGCAACATTTATGTAATTTGTTTTTTCTTGTGTCTGTCCGGAGTGATTTTGTGTTATCATCTTTGCTAAAGAAATACTGGAGGAAAGTTGAAAGCCTACTTGAGTGGAAAGCCTACTTGTAACCCATTAAAATTAATATTTTAATGGGTTACAAGACAGATGCAACCTCAGAGATGAAATACAATGGCGTACAATGGTGTACAATTCCAAACACCAAAAGGACATATTTCGGTACTTAGTCTCCACCTTGCTAGAACGTGAACCAAGGGAGAGGACAATCTCCCCCAAGGCCCAAAGAGGGGGTGAATGACACACAGACAATGTGGAGAAAAGTGATTGCTTCCCCATTACTCACACCATACCTTCACATGCTTCATTATTAGAGACACATTTCCTTTGCCCTAGTCTCTTTCTGATCTTCTGCATAGCAACAGGGACATTTGATAGACAAGCCTGACTTCTACCCTCTCTGGGCCCCATGGCCCATGTGGGGAAGGAAGTGCAGCTGCTAACACAAAGGGAGACATTCTAATAAGAGTTCAACAGTTCAATCATATACAGTGCCTTGCGAAAGTATTCGGCCCCCTTGAACTTTGCGACCTTTTGCCACATTTGAGGCTTCAAACATAAAGATGTAAAACTGTATTTTTTTGTGAAGAATCAACAACAAGTGGGACACAATCATGAAGTGGAACGACATTTATTGGATATTTCAAACTTTTTCAAAAACTGAAAAATTGGGCGTGCAAAATTATTCAGCCCCTTTACTTTCAGTGCAGCAAACTCTCTCCAGAAGTTCAGTGAGGATCTCTGAATGATCCAATGTTGACCTAAATGTCTAATGATGATAAATGCACCTGCACTGTGATAGTCTCAGAGGTCCGTTAAAAGCGCAGAGAGCATCATGAAGAACAAGGAACACACCAGGCAGGTCCGAGATACTGTTGTGAAGAAGTTTAAAGCCGGATTTGGATACAAAAAGATTTCCCAAGCTTTAAACACTGTGCAAGTGATAATATTGATATGGAAGGAGTATCAGACCACTGCAAATCTACCAAGACCTGGCCGTCCCTCTAACCTTTCAGCTCATACAAGGAGAAGACTGATCAGAGATGCAGCCAAGAGGCCCATGATCACTCTGGATTAACTGCAGAGATCTACAGCTGAGGTGGGAGACTCTGTCCATAGGACAACAATCAGTCGTATATTGCACAAATCTGGCCTTTATGGAAGAGTGGCAAGAAGAAAGCCATTTCTTAAAGATATCCATAAAAAGTGTAGTTTAAAGTTTGCCACAAGCCACCTGGGAGACACACCAAACATGTGGAAGAAGGTGCTCTGGTCAGATGAAACCAAAATTGAACTTTTTAGCAACAATGCAAAACGTTATGTTTAGCGTAAAAGCAACACAGCTCATCACCCTGAAAACATCATCCCCACTGTCAAACATGGCGGTGGCAGCATCATGGTTTGGGCCTGCTTTTCTTCAGCAGGGACAGGGAAGATGGTTAAAATTGATGGGAAGATGGATGGAGCCAAATACAGGACCATTCTGGAAGAAAACCTGATGGAGTCTGCAAAAGACCTGAGACTGGGACGGAGATTTGTCTTCCAACAAGACAATGATCCAAAACATGAAGCAAAATCTACAATGGAATGGTTCAAAAATAAACATATCAAGGTGTTAGAATGGCCAAGTCAAAGTCCAGACCTGAATCCAATCGAGAATCTGTGGAAAGAACTGAAAACTGCTGTTCACAAATGCAGTATTTCATTTTTGGATGAAAAAACGTTCCCGTTTTAAACAAGATATTTTGTCACGAAAAGATGCTCGATGCATATAATTGACAGCTTTGGAAAGAAAACACTCTGACGTTTCCAAAACTGCAAAGATATTATCTGTGAGTGCCACAGAACTAATGCTACAGGCGAAACCAAGATGAAACTTCAAACAGGAAATTTTTGAGGCGCTGTTTTCCATTGTCTCCTTATATGGCTGTGAATGCGCCCTGAAAGAGCCTACACCTTCTGCCGTTTCCCCAAGGTGTCTGCAGCATTGTGACGTGTTTGTAGGCATATCATTGGAAGTTTGGCCATAAGAGACTACATTTACCAGGTGTCCGCCCGGTGTCCTTTGTCAAAATTGGTGCGTAATCTCCAGCTGCAAGCATTCTTCCATGTGATTCAGAGGAGAGAGCAGACTTCCACGAACGATATATCATCGAGATATGTGAAAAACACCTTGAGGATTGATTCTAAACAACGTTTACCATGTTTCAGTCGATATTATGGAGTTTTGGTAGCCAAACGTGACGAACAAAACGGAGCGATTTCTCCTACACAAAGAATCTTTCAGGAAAAACTGAACATTTGCTATCTAACTGAGAGTCTCCTCATTGAAAACATCCGAAGTTCTTCAAAGGTAAATGATTTTATTTGAATGCTTTTCTTGTTTTTGTGAAAATGTTGCCCGCTGAATGCTACGCTAAATGCTACGCTAGCTATCAATAATCTTACACAAATGCTTGTTTTGCTATGGTTGAAAAGCATATTTTGAAAATCTGAGATGACAGTGTTGTTATTAAATAAATTGCACTTTGGACACGAAAATAAAGTTATAAAATCAAAATACGTCCTCCGTCTCCTGTCATTTGAAAAAACTAATTTAAATTGAATAGTATCCCAAAAATGCTCAACACTTTTCACTCATAATCTCTATCCAAAAATGTCACCAAGCTTTTCATTACATAGAACCCCCATAATGCTCTGTGGCAATATCCCAGTACAACTCATTGGATTAATTATTTGATCGTAATTCTAATATTGGATGGACAGCATGTCAGTTCATACTGCAAAAGCTTTGATTGGTTGGAGGATGTCCTCCAGAAGTGGTCATAATTACCATGTATGTCTATTGAAGGGGGTGAGGCCTATGAACCTCCTAGGTTTTGTATTGAAGTCAATTGTTACGTACGCCTCTTGGAGGGAACGCAACACCCTGCGACACTCAACTCCACGTGGAGTGAAAGAGGTGGAGTGAAAGAGGTAGGTATGGGTAAGGATGACAGACAGAGAATATTATCATTTACAGGGAATTTATTTCCTTAACACAGTAATTGTGGGGAAAAGGGGCTGGAGGTGCTGCGGCTAGTTCTTACTGTCACTTGTCCTTGGCAGGCAGCCAGTCTTCGAAGAGGGGCTTAAATTTGACTTAAGCTGGTTATCGTCTTGTCGCCTCCGTTTTGGAACATGGCCAAAAGCAGACGAAAGAGGGGAGGAGGCAGGATGAAAAAGCAAAAACAAAGGTTAATTAATTTTAAATAACATGCACCTGGTTTAGTTAAAAAGTTACTTCACCACATCAAGGTACAAGCCTCAAATTTTAATTAAGTACTTATTTTTTCAGTTGGTCTCCAACCTGCTGTGTAATGGGCTCTGTGACACTTCTGCCATATTACTTACACAAATCTAGAACCTCCAGATATGTCAACCCTAACTAGAAACCAATGTCCAATTCCAAACCAACCCTGGCCTAGTTCGAATTGGAATTGGACACAAAAGAGTAATGGCTAGTGATAAGGGATAAGAACCAGTAAGGAAGTGGGCAACCGAACACATTTACTACACAAATGTAAACATTCACATCCAATTCGAGCAAGTTTAACATATTTACCAGAAAGCAGACTCATTCAGCTCACAGACAATATACAAATGGGAAAATATAAAATGATGTGCGTGCTGACAAACAATACCTGCAATACAAGACAGTTACATGTGCTATATACTTACTAACCAATTGACTTAACAACAACTTACTTTCACACAGCCAATGTCTGCACACTATACAAATGTAAAAACATTAGTACAACATTTAGGTTATTTACAGTAACTTACAATTTACAACAAGAAGTAACGTAATAAAACACCTAAGGTCTTGAGGGGTCCACCCGTAACATTTAATGTGTTCGAGAGAAGATCGCTTTATTCTTCAAAGTCTCTATGTAATACAGTATGCATTTGTAAGAATACTGACAAACACACAGTCTGTAGTATTGAGCTCTGCTGTGCAAAAAAAAAAAAATATAATCAAAGATTACAAAACAACTTATCAATGTAAAATTTAAATTGTGACACTTACCACCGATCATGTGCCATGGTGGAATAACTTTGATTGGTCTTCAACTCCGGCCCCACGGGCTTCAACCTCATTGTGTAAAGGTGTACCCTGAGGAAAAGCATGGCTCATGGCGACCCAACTTCCAGTTTCAGGCGACGTCTCTTCTGTCTGAGGTCACCTCAGATTCAGTCAATTGTGATGAACCAGGCGGTTGTCAACTACATAATAAACATTCCGTCTCATTTCTACATAGTTTCACAATACTTTATTCATTAACATACTCTGCTCATTGACCCAGTGCCCTGGGATGTTATTGCATTGGTGGAACGAGTCTCAGAGGCTTGTAGGAGTGGGCCACCACCACCACCACAAATCACTTCACAGACAGGTTTACTCCTACGCTGTTAGTGTCACGTAGAACAAGTTAACTTTCAATTAAAAAATAGCTTCGGTATGGAATTGGAGGGAATCAAAGACAATACAATTGCATTAACATTAAAGGAACTTTCGTCATAAACAGAAAACACCACCCAGACAAACATCATAAAATATGGCTTATCCTGAGACATGACTCCTTGAGAGACCATAAACGGTGGTCGATTTTTGTAAGCAAATCAAAAAATAACTTAAACATCTATTGATGACATAAAAGGGGCAATCTGTGATAGCTACTGTACATACATTTTTGGACTTTTAAATGAATGACATACAAATTGTTTCTCGAAGAATATGACGCATGCCTCATTTGCTTAGTTCAACTGTCCTACCCCATCAGAACCAAAAATAGAAGCTTTTTGCTCAAACTTCACTTGCCACCCAGTGTCATATGGTAATAACACTGTCATGACCCATACATTTATACCTGTTGTGGCATACTGTAGGGAGCGTTATTCTATGGCTGACAATGACACCGAAATAAGAGTGCAATTTCCTTTGGTTTGAAAGTCGGTTTCTTACACCCTTTGTTGTTGTTATGAATTCTATTATTTGAAATTCACTTTAACGACCATGTCAAGAAGCATTATGATCATCATAATTATATAAGCCAGATATGCTTTACATGCCCTTATGTCAGTCAAAAAAAAGAGGGTGCCTTGTCCTGCTCTTGAAATCTGCTCCTACATTCATCCCAGTCATCAGCAACAGAGCATTGGGGTATGGGCATGTGTGTGTCATCAATGTGTGCATAATCACAATGATAATTTAATATGGTCAATTCAAAAAATATATATACAGTGTGTGCATATACATGCGTGTGTCTGCATATATATATTAGCATAAACATACTGTTGACATGTAGGCTATGGTGTAATGGAATGTTTTGTCTGGTGTGGTAGGTTTTGTTGGTTTTGACACTCTTATGTAGGTGCCATAACCAGCCATAAAATAACTACCGTAGTAGGTTTTGTGAGTTTTTACGCTCTTATGTTGGTGTCGTAAGCCATAAAATAACTACCGTAGTAGGCTTTGTGTGTTTTTACACTCTTATGTAGGTGTCATAACCAGCGATAAAATAACTACCGTAGTAGGCTTTGTGTGTTTTTACGCTCTTATGTAGGTGTCATAACCAGCGATAAAATAACTACCGTAGTAGGCTTTGTGTGTTTTTACACTCTTATGTAGGTGTCATAACCAGCGATAAAATAACTCAATATACATCACAACAAGTTTAAATAAATGTCATGACAGTGTTATGACCATATCATAAACGTTATGACAGGTTGTCAGCTGTTATGACATATTATGAAATGGACATGACTGTGTCACTGGGTGTCAAGTAAAATGTTACTGCTTTTTTGTGCCATTATTTATAAACAAACACTGTATACCCTCAACATGGTTAAATGTATCATTTTGAGCACCTGGAGAGGATGGAATGGAGAGGGGAGGGATGGTCGCTGAGATCAGAGATTACGTTTATGGTGTCTGAGAAATGTCTTGTTTTCACCCAGAGGTAAGTGTTGCCTGGCACCAATTCAGGAGAGCTGCAGTGGTCGGGTAATGTGAGGTAGTGAGGGGAAGGCAGAGCGTTGACATGGCCACGCCAGGCCTGCATGGACATGACGTTCCCCATCACGATGGATCGCGTATTCTTCTTCACAGACACACTCTCCACTGTCCCTAGCAGAACTGGACACACACACACAATTTAGATCAGTGTTGTGCTTCCCTTAAAAGTAGATTCAATTGCTTCCTAAAGGTTCTTGCTAAAGGCCGAAGTATTGAGTCATGTTTCCTTTCATCCTGTGCTTCAAACTGGAGGGCTTACCTTTGTTGTCACACAACTTTTCCGTCTTCAGGTCCCCCAGTGGTAGAATCCTAAGTCCTGAGGATAAATGAACAACATTCTAATCAAATGGACTAAGACAGAGACAGATTCCAGACAGGGACCTATCAAAACACACCCAAATGGGAGTCAGTTTCGGAGTGTATCCTGTTGCCACTGACCTGGAATCATGTTCATGCTGGTGGTGTTTCGTTCAGTCCTTGGGTGCAGGACGCCCGCACAGCAAGACCACAGGGAGGAGTTGGGGTAGCGGTGCCCACAGCAGGTGAACCCTGGCTGGGTAGGGTAGAGCAGGTCTAGTCCTGGGGCGGAGCAGCAGGTGGAGCCGGCCTCCATCAGGATATTCCCACAGCACTGGGCATCCTCTGATAGCCTGTCCTGAACCTGCAGGTTGTACAGAGTATCTGCACAGCACTTCATCTGGCCACTGCTGGGGTCGTAGGCCTTCCCTCCGCAGCAGGACATGTTCCCCAACCTGCGGTGTCTGTGCAGAGAAAGATATTTGACCTCCCAATACCAAAAGAGCCCATATCTCTCCGATTTTGGTGCCTATTGTGCTGTCATGTTGGGTGAACTCAGAGCCATGTGTAATGATGATTTATTATAATTGATTGGATTATACCCATTCTTGTCATGTTTTGTCATATATTGTCTTGTCCTTGTGCTTTCCCTTCTGTTCGTTTCCCCCTGCTGGTCTTATTAGGTTCGTTCCCTTTTTCTATCCCTCTCTCTCCCCCTCCCTCTCTCTCTTCTCTCTATCGTTCCGTTCCTGCTCCCAGCTGTTCCTCATTCTCCTAACTCACTCATTTACTCTTTTCACACCTGTCCCCTATTTTGCCCTCTGATTAGAGCCCTATTTCTCCCCTTGTTTTCCGCTTCTGTCCTTGTCGGATCCTTGTATGATGTTCGCTGTTCTGTGTCCTTGTCTCGCCCTGTCGTGTTTTGTCTCCTTCAGATGCTGCGTGTGAGCAGGTGTCTTAGTCTGCTACGGTCGGTGCCTTCCCGAAGCAACCTGCAGTCAATGGTCGAGTCTCCAGTCTGTCCTCGTTACTACGAGTGGATTTAAGTTTTTTCCTGTTTTGTTTTCTTCTTGATTTTTCCAGGATTATTACTTTTGTCATATACTGGAATAAAGACTCTGTTTTCGTTAAGTCGCTTTTGGGTCCTCATTCACCAGCATAACAATTCTATTTCAATGAATAGCAAGGAAATGGAAAATGGAGAGTTCAAGCTATAAGAATTATGATTTGTATCTCATTGATTACTTGAATCAACAGATTGAACAATGAAGAGAGATGACCAATGGGGTGCATTCATGGATGCCATTGGTGCCAGCCTTCCACAAAGAAATGTAACAAGAAAAAAAGAAAAAACATAATGTCTCTCTCATGTCTGTGTTTTCTTCTTTTTCCTTCAATACACAAGAGGATGTACAGTGGGGCAAAAAAATATTTAGTCAGCTATGAACTGTGCAAGTTCTCCCACTTAAGAAGATGAGAGAGGCCTGTAATTTGTATCATAGGTACACTTCAACTATGACAGACAAAATGAGACACAAAATCCAGAAAATCACATTGTAGGATTTTTAATGAATTTATTTGCAAATTATGGTGGAAAATAAGTATTTGGCCAACAACAAAAGTTTATCTCAATATTTTGTTATATACCCTTTGTTGGCAATGACAGAGGTCAAACTTTTTCTGTAAGTCTTCACAAGGTTTTCACACACTGTTGCTGGTATTTTGGCACATTCCTCCATGCAGATATCCTCTAGAGCAGTGATGTTTTGGGGCTGTTGCTGGGCAGCACGGACTTTCAACTCCCCCCAAAGATTTTCTATGGGATAGAGATCTGGAGACTGGCTAGGCCACTCCAGGTCCTTGAAATGCTTCTTACGAAGCCACTCCTTCGTTGCCCGGGCGGTGTGTTTGGGATCATTGTCATGCTGAAAGACCCAGCCACGTTTCATCTTCAATGCCCTTGCTGATGGAAGGAGGTTTTCACTCAAAATCTCACGATACATGGCCCCATTCAATCTTTCCTTTACACGGATCAGTCGTCCTGGTCCCTTTGCAGAAAAACAGCCTCAAAGCTTGATGTTTCCACCCCCATGCTTCACAGTAGGTATGGTGTTCTTTGGATGCAACTCAGCATTCTTTGTCGACCAAACACAACGAGTTGAGTTTTTATCAAAAAGTTATATTTTGGTTTCATCTGACCATATGACATTCTCCCAATCTTCTTCTGGATCATCCAAATGCTCTCTAGCAAACTTCAGACGGGCCTGGACATGTACTGGCTTAAGCAGGGGGACATGTCTGGCACTGCAGGATTTGAGTCCCTGGTGGCGTAGTGTGTTACTGATGGTAGGCTTTGTTACTTTGGTCCCAGCTCTCTGCAGGTCATTCACTAGGTCCCCCTGTGTGGTTCTGGGATTTTTGCTCACTGTTCTTGTGATAATTTTGACCCCACGGGGTGAGATCTTACGTGGAGCCCCAGATCGAGGGAGATTATTAGTGGTCTTGTATGTCTTCCATTTCCTAATAATTGCTCCCACAGTTGATTTCTTCAAACCAAGCTGCTTACCTATTGCAGGTTCAGTCTTCCCAGCCTGTTGCAGGTCTACAATTTTGTTTCTGGTGTCCTTTGACAGCTCTTTGGTCTTGGTCGTAGTGGAGTTTGGAGTGTGACTGTTTGAGGTTGTGGACAGGTGTCTTTTATACTGATAACAAGTTCAAACAGGTGCCATTAATACAGGTAACGAGTTGAGGATAAAGGAGCCTCTTAAAGAAGAAGTTACAGGTCTGTGAGAGCCAGAAATCTTGCTTGTTTGTAGGTGACCAAATACTTATTTTCCACCATAATTTGCAAAGAAATTCATAAAAAATCCTGCAATGTGATTTTCTGGATTTTTTTCTCATTTTGTCTGTCATAGTTGAAGTGTACCTATGATGAACATTACAGGCCTCTCATCTTTTTAAGTGGAAGAACTTGCACAATTGGTGGCTGACTAAATACTTTTTTTCCCACTGTATATACAGTGCTTTGTGTTTTTCCTATTTTGCTGCATTACAACCTGTAATTTAAATCGATTTTTATTTGGATTTCAAGTAATGGACATGCAACCAATTACCTTCAGAAGTCACATCGTTTGTTAAATAAAGTCCACCAGTGTGCATTCTAAGTGTCATATGATCTGTCACATGATCTCAGTATACATACACCTGTTCTGAAAGTCCCCAGAGTCTGCAACACCACTAAGCAACAGGCACCACCAAGCAAATGGCACCATGAAGACCAAGGAGCTCTCCAAGCAGGTCAGGGACAAAGTTGTGGATAAGTATAGATCAGGGTTGGGCTAAAAAAAAGTATATGAAACTTTGAACATCCCACGGAGCTCCATTAAATCCATTATTTAAAAATGGAAAGAATATGGCACCCCAAAAAACCTGCCAAGAGAGGGCCTTCCACCAAAACTCACAGAGGCAAGGAGGGCATTAATCAGAAAGGCAACAAAGAGACCAAAGATAACCCTGAAGGTGCTACAAAGCTCCACAACGGAGATTGGAGTGTCTGTCCATAGGACCACTTTAAGCCGAACATTCCATAGAGCTGGGATCTTTGGAAGAGCGACCAGAGAAAAGACATTGCTTAAAGAAAAAATAATCAAACACGTTTGTTGTTCGTCAAAAGGCATGTGGGAGACTCCCAAAACATATAGAAGAAGCTACTCTGGTCAGATAAGACTAAATTGTAGCTTTTTGGACATCAAGGAAAATGTCTGGAGCAAACCCAACACCTCTCATCACCCCGAGAACACCACCCCCACAGTGAAGCATTGTGGTGGCAGCATCATGCTGTGGGGATGTTTTTAATTGGCAGGGACTGGGAAACTGGTCAGACTTGAAGGAATGATGGATGGTGCTAAATATAGGGAAATTCTTGAGGTTAACCTGTTTCAGTCTTCCAGAGATTTGAATCTGGGATGGAGGTTCACCTTCCAGCAGGGCAATAACCCTAAGCATACTGCAAAATAAAATTCAGACCCCAATCCAATTGAGAATCTGTGGTATGACTTAAAGATGGCTGTACACCAGCTTCAAGGAGCTGGAGCAGATTTGCCTTGAAGAATGGGCAAAAATCCCAGTGGCTAGATGTGGCAAGCTTATTTTTTATTTTACCTTTATTTAACTAGGCAAGTCAATTAAGAACAAAATCTTATTTTCAATGACGGCCTAGGAACAGGGGGTTAACTGCCTGTTTGGGGCAGAACGACAGATTTGATTTGCATCATGCTGTGGGGGGTACTTTGCTGCAGGAGGTACTGGTGCACTTCACAAAATAGATGCCATCATGAGGAGAGAAAATTATGTGGATATATTGAAGCAACATCTCAAGACATCAATCAGGAAGTTGAAGCTTGGTCACACATGGGTCTTCCAAATGGACAATGAGCCAAAGCACATTTCCAAAGTTGTGGCAAAATGGCTTAAGGACAACAAAGTCAAGGTATTGGAGTGGCCATCACAAAGTCCTGACCTCAATCCTATAGAAAATATGTGGGCAGAACTGAAAAAGCGTGTGCGAGCAAGGAGGCCTACAAACCTGATTCAGTTACACCAGCTCTGTCAGGAGGAATGGGCCAAAATTCACCCAAACTTATTGTGGGAAGCTTGTGGAAGGCTTACAGGAAAGGTTTGACCCAAGTTAAACAATTTAAACGCAATGCTACCAAATACTAATTGAGTGTATGTCAATTTTTGACCCACAAGGAATGTAATGAAAGAAATAAAAGCTGAAATAAATAGTTCTCTCTACTATTATTATGACATTTCACATTCTTAAAATAAAGTGTTGATCCTAACTGACCTAAGACAGGGAATTTTTACTGTGATTAAATGTCAGGAATTGTGAACAAGAGGTTGTACCCCAATTTGACTTATCCTCATTAATATGAACAACTTTATGTTGACTGTTGGATGGAGACTGAAAGAAATATAGAGAACAGCAATAATTTTCATCTTGGTGTTGACAGCGCACATTGTGCCTTTGGATTTCTGAACTAATGTTGTATGTACAACAAACTGGTATGTTTGAGGAATTTTAATTTTGGGACTTCTGTTGTTTTGAATTTGGCACCCTACAATTTCACTGGCTGTTGTTGTACCAGAGAGGTTAAACTTGTATTTTTTTTTAAATTTATGTTTCATACCTTGAAATCAGAGACAAAAAAATACACATGGCTCATAATCAGAATCGCCTTTTCCCTCTTCTGCATGAAATTGAGCAAACTCGGTGCATGTTGGGATGTCACCTGGCTCAGGAGCCGGCAGCCTTGCTGGGTGGTCGAATTGGCCCCTACACCCTCGATAATGTTCACTCCCTCGATAATGTTCACTCCCTCAGCTTTGAGACACTTAGAGGAGGTGCCTGTTAACGTGCAAATGGAGGGGTGAGGGGAAGGGAGTGATTTGAGATTCAGCCACAGAGTCAAAACAATAGTAGATTCAAATGCGTCACTCACAACTGATGTCATAGTTAGCCCTTAGGGACTCCGAACTGGGCTTGCAGACAGTGATAACCCCACCCATGTCTTTGGGATAAACTACCTGGCTTGGTTCAACTACCTACAGTTTCCACCCTACAAAGAAACTCACTTGTGTCCGCTGCAGCAGATTTCATCCTGAGGGTCGTAGGTCTCTTCTCCACAGCAGTGTTTGCCTAGATCGTTGAGATGAACGCGTGACTCACACACAATTTCACGGGATGGCAGATACAAGTGGCCACCTGGGGAGCACTGGTGCCCAGCCTCCACCCCAAGGTACAACGTCTGGTTACAGCACAGCACCCGTCGGTCCTCTACAGCATAGGGAGTTTTACCGCAGCACTGGGAGAGACACACACACACCAGTCAGCAGGGTATCAACACACACAAAACATGAATAATACAAATACACCATAGCATGTGCATTCCCTAAATTCACACACAATCATAAAATAGTCCTTGTTACTGGCAAATCATGGGGCAGATTTTCTCCCTGATAGACTTTTAGATCAAACAGCACTCTAGGACATTGACTTGGAGTATAGGACACCCACTTCCAACTGGGGCCCTGTCTAAACATTCTGAGCGAACTGAAATGGGTCTGTGGACAACATATAGTTTCATCCTTGTCTTATAATGCCACTTTGAGTTATTTTGACCATTTAAAAAATACACAGATACATCCCTGTAGTGTACAGCATTGTCTTCATGCCTTGACCAACAACTACTCAACAGGGAGATTTAGCTGTTTAACTTCAATTTGACTGAGATGAGAATTAAACCTAACGTAGTGGAGGATGTTCAATGAACTAGGCTTTAGCTGTAGGCTTTAGGTCTGTGGGTTAATGGACTCACCAGGTTTTTTCCGAGCACCCTATTGGACAGCTTCCCGTCACAGCAGGTCTTCTTGTCTGGATTGTAAACCTGAGAGCCACAGCCAGCAACATCGTGGAGACCTGGTTAGAGAGATGGGAAGGAGGAAGGACAGACACAGAGTGATGGTGGTGATGATCAGATCAAGAATGGTAAATGATTTGTCTAACCTGGCAGCGTATACTGTTCATACGGTAAAATCAGCATTCTTACAATACAGTGTGATGACTGCTGAATAAAACTGGTCATCTGTTAGAAAATAGACTCCTCTTTCACCTACATACTTGTATTTGATGCATTATGGACTTATATATAAATACACATATATATATATATATATATATATATATACATATATATATATATATAAATATATA